>NC_056737.1:886011229-886296229 GCF_019279795.1 Protopterus annectens
AAATAGTGAACAAGATGGAAAGACCCTATCTGCTGTAGGAAACCATTTTTCTACTCTGCAGAGATCATTCTCCAGAAATTAATGTGGTGGTAAGAAAATGTGGTTTTGGAAATCTCAAGAGCCTTTTCAAGATTCACATGGAGATTTTTCCTCCATAGGTAGAGGGGGAAATAGTTATAATAATGGAAGACACTGTCCACATGGCAGAGGGGGTCTGCAAAATCAAAAATCTTGAGATTCTTTCTCTTTCCTATTAGTGTTGCCAGCCTTCTAGAACTTTCTTCCTCTGGGGACAATTGCAATTCAAATGGGCAATATGTCAGTGGTTTGGTACATCAACAAACAAGTGGAAAACAAATCTTACTCTCTTTGCTGAGAAGCAATGAGAGTTTGGCAATAGGCAATCTCATCCAACCACTTTCTTATAGTGATGCCTATTCCAGGGAAATTAAATGTACTAGCAGACAGGCTCAGCAGAGTTATTCTTATGCCTCAAGAGTGGCCTCTCAATCAGTCAGTGGCAAACATAATCTTCCACCAGTGGGGTCACCCATGCTGCCACCTATTCATCTTTCCCTCCTACAACAAGTGCAACTGTTTTTTTGCCCTAATTCCACCTCAGGGCCAGTCACCAAGAGATGCTCTAGCTCATGTTTGGCCCTCCAGTCTCCTTTATGCTTATCCTCCCCTACCTCTAATTCCAAAGCTTCTTCAGAAAGCTTTCCAGTTGAAGAACAAAGTAATCCTCATTTCACCTTTTTGGCTTTAGCAGATTTGACTTCCCTTCCTATGGTCTCATCTAAAATGTCCTCCATGGACACTGGACCCCAGTCCAGATCTCCTCTCACACCCATCAGGCATGACTCATCAGGCCATACCAGATCTCAGATTGACTGCATGGTTTTCCAATTCCAGTGATGGATAGACATTCTAGGCTTTCCTCTCCAGTTCAAAGAATTTTGTTTTCATGTCAGAAACCCTCTACAAGAAAGATTTATAAAAATAAATGGAATATGTTTTCATTATGAGCTCAGCAGAGAGATTTGGATTCTTTCTCTGCTCCAATTCCTGCTGTTTTAGAATTTCTAACATATCTTTTTCAAGATGGGGCCAGTTTCTCTACTATCAAAGTCCAACTTGTTGCCATTACAAATTTTCATCATCTAAGCCGTGTAAGGCATTTCTTAAGGGTACCTTTTTGCTTAGGGCACCTATTAAGGACCCTATAAGTGCTTGGGATCTTACTATAGTTTTATAGAGTCAGACATAATCACCTTTGGAACCCTCCACAAAAGTGGACCTCGAATTTCTTTCTTGGAAAACTGTTTTTCTCATAGCCATAACTTTGGCTAAGCGAGTCTCTGAACTCCAAGCACTCTCTTCAAAACTGCCTTATTTGATCATCCATAAGAACAGAGTTGCCTTACAAATCCATCTTTCTTACCCAAGGCTGCATCAGAAGCAAGCATAAATCAAGTCATCAATTTGCCAGTTTTCTTCCCTGACTTTGAGAATAAAGGAGAACACATGCTCTATTCTTTAGATGCACATAGACAACTTTGTTATTATGTTCATAGAACAAAGGATATTAGGAAGACTGATCAATTACTCATTTCCTTTGGCAAAAATAAGTTGGGAAGGCCTGTCTCAAAAACTACAATAGCCAAATATATAACTAATTGTATTTCTCATGTGCACTCCTTAAAAGGTTTGACTTTGCCAAGACAACCAAAACTCATTCAACTAGGTCAATGGCTATACCATCTGCTTTTTGATCCAGAGCTTTCATTGATGATATTTATGCAGCTGCGACTTGGTCTAAAGCTCATACCTTTGTGGCTCATTCTAAATTGGACATCATTTCTAGGAACAGAGCTGCATTTGGCTCTGTGGTACTCCAGAACATCCTTCCATGAGGGCCACCCAAGGATACTGTAGCTGGGGACTTTGTCCCATTCATTGAGAAATGGATGAAAATGACAACCTCAGATATTTAAGTCATGTATCTACTATAACTATGAATCCATGCTGTCCATTTTCATTCTTACTCATCTTCCCTCCCACATTTCCCCTTCCTTGTATTTGGGAATGACCTGATGACATGATGGAATTTGTCAGGAACCATTGTTCCTGTTTGAGTCCCTGTTCTGTTCTATTAAATCTGTTTCTATCAGTGTTATGGCTATATTATCTTTTTCATACATAGCTTAGAGGCAGCAAACTCAATCTGAGGTAAAGCAGTTATCAGTGGCATTATAGATAAAGGTAGGAGCTCAAGAATCATATCCTACATTGAGAAAAAAGTGTCCAAGTCAGATCCAAGCTCATTCATTGAGGAAGAAAGAAAATGAACAACATAGATGTATAGTTATGGTAAGTACATAACTTATATTTTTTTCAAAGGTGGGGGGTTAAAGGCACAGTATCTATGAAACATTTCTGTTATATATTGTAAAAGATTGACCCAAACAGTAGTTAAAAGTTGACTTTTTTTATAAACATCTTAAGTTCGGTTATTAGGTCCACAATATCAATTTTGGTGGAAGGTTCAAAAGTCAACCCGTTCTTAAAACGACTAATCATGTTGGGGTGATTTCAACATGACTATTATTAAATATAGTGAATCCCCCTAAGAAAAAAGACATTACCTTTCAGTGATGTATCTCTTTCTTCCCTTTTTCTGAAATCTGGTTCTGTTCCTCTGGTTAGACCTTTACTAGTACCACTTGAGTAGCTGTGCTGGTAAGGAAACAAATAATCTATCATTTCATGATTTTCTTATATCTGCCTACTCCTCCTCCCCTGCTACTGATCACCCTTCATTTTCTGGTTATTTTCCTTCATTTTGAACTATATGTCCTTATGTAAATCTAATACAACCTTGAATTTCAAGCCAATGATTTCTATGCCTCCCCTCTTCAACAAATTGTTCAAAAAATGTTTAAACAATCTCTGCATTGGGTGTGTATATATTCCTATTTTCTACTTAATCCCAATTATTTCCCTCTATATTAATCATTTCCCCTCCCGTTCTTTTCACTTCTGCCATAATCGCACGCACTCCTTTCCTACAGAGTAAAGTAGCTCATCTCCTCCTCTTCAGCTTTGTTTTCTTTCCAGCTTTCAGTCTTCTCTTTCTTCTTTCTGTCTCCTTCCATTCTTTGGAGAAATCACAACTGGTCAGTTATCCATTGCCATATCTGAACAGTTTTCCCTGAATATTCTTTTTTTCTTTTAAATCTGGTATGAACTCCTCCTATATTCCACGTGATCACGTCCCACTCTCTTTTTTGCCCTTTTTTATCTTGCCCATTTTTGTCTCCCCACCCCCCCAACAAGCTGTGTTCATTCTCCACCTAAGCATGATAACCTTTGTCTTTTGGCTTTGTTCCCCTACCACAGAATATGGAAAGAAAGCAGAATGGTATAAACTGGTACGTGCTCTTCCCTGGCCAGACTCTATTCCACCTACTCATCTGTTATTTTCTTCTCACCTTGCTCCTCCCACCTGAGCATACAAATCAGAAGCAATACATCAGTCCAATTTTAATGCAGCATCAGTTGACCCAGTACTGGTGATAATAATCATACATTTGAAGACAAGCTGAGTTTATATTTGTATTCTCCCATTATTGAACGGGTCTATATTAGAACATCAACGTTTTAAAACATAGAATGTTCTAATATTGACCCCAAAACTGCGAACGCTGAAAATAGCGAAGCTGCAGAACACCACATTTTTTCCTAGGGAAAGAATTTGGTTGGCCATTTCTGTGGCTTTGCTATTTTCAGCACTGTGGTATAAAGTTACTGGTCGGGTTCAGGTAAGTGTGTGATTGTGTGGACATTAGGGTTAGGGCACGGGTTAGGTGAGTTAGGGTTAGGGCGTGGATCAGGTGAGTGTGCGATAGTAACGGACCTTAGGGTTAGGGTTTGGGTTAAGGTAAGTGGATAGAGAGTAGTGTATGTACAGTTTAGTGTAGGGTAGATGTAGAATTTGAAGTGCATGTGTGTGGATTTCTGCTTTTTTTAGTGTGCTTGTGTTGTGTGTGTGTGTTTCTCGGAACAGCAAATTTTTTCCCAGGGAAAAAAATCGCTGTTCCGGCTGTTCAAGATTTTAAGCTTTTGCTTAAAAGTGTTCAATGAATTAGCGTTCACTTTTCTAAGCATTCGCTAATTCAATATAGACCCTTATTAAGCATGTATCAAATCTGTATTCCCCCTTTCATAACACACTGAAAAAGTTGACTTTGTCCCAATGTAGCAGCTCACTTTGACAGACTGACTTTATCAGTCCACATAACTGTTTGGATTTCAGATGAGGAGAAAGAGCCTATGCATCTTTGTTACCCATCCCATTCTCCCCTTTCTTATCACAAATCACAGATTTTAAAAAAGTTAATTGAACGTATAGCATTAATTAATTGCTGTGTTTGTGTTGTGGTGGATACACATAATACAATTATAGTTAGATTAGCACATTTCTTAACTCACCTATCTTTTGTGTCTGATTCCTCTAGTTATGGATTACTTGCTGTTTTCTTTCCTCACCCTCCTTCCCTTCCTTTCCTATCCATCTCAGACAGCAGGCCACATCTTCTTCTGGCTTGTCCAGCCATTGTTTTAGGCTCCACATGCTCCAGACCTACTCATCGATGCCCTCCGAGTCCTCAGACATAGTGCCTGTCCCACTCGTATTACTCTATTTTATTTCCCATTAATACTATTACTATTGCTGCTCTACTCCTAATTTCTCTGGTAATTCTCTCCCTCCCCCTTGCAGCTTATGGTTTTCCCAGTTGGGTTGAAGTCCATTTTCAGTGATGTCCAAGGGGAAATGTTCTATCAAATGACACAGTGTGTAATCTAAATAAAAAACAGAATTAACTGTGTACAACAGGTATAGTTGTAATAAATGAAGAATGCAGTCAGCGTGCTTACTATAGCAGCGACTAACAGAACAATAAAATACCATCAGCAAATCATAGCAGTGTATTCTGTGTTTGCACAGAATGAACAACAGTGATTATGTATGATATTCCTAGCTGCTCCACTACACAATTCCATGCCCACATCCCAGTTTCAACCCACCTTTTACCATAGTTTTCCCAGCCTGGGGTTTAGTACTGCAGAGCATTAAGTTAGGGGCAAAAGGAGCAGAAAGTAACAAATAGCAAGCAGGAAGGTATTCCAAAAAAGTTCATAGACAGGGTAACCCTGATATGCTGAGACAATATGGTACTTTGTACCTGTTCTGAAACACAGGGATTGTACAACAATAGGCAGGTCCAGTGTAGCAGTGATTGACTGAGTTTGTGTTAATTCAGAAAGCATGTAAGGTGAGAAGACACCATGCAGTGGTATAAAGTAGGGTTACCACCTGTCCCATTTTACGAGGGACAGTCCCTCTTTGGGCAGTTGTGTCCTGCAAAAAAATTGAAAAAATGGCAAATGTTCTGAGATTTTAGGGCAAAAATATTTCCTTTATTTTCTTTAATAGTTGCATAAAACAGTTATTTTGCATTTGAAACACCTAAATGTTATAAGAAACAGAATAAGCAACTCAAGTGCTACAAGAATAAGCTTTTATTTTGGCAAAAATGTGAAGATCTATCCCTTATACTGGCTGTGGGTATGTTCTGCCTTGCAAAATATGATGTTTCTACAAAAAATGTCCCACTTTGGGCATTTGAAAAGGTGGCAACCCTAGTATAAAGCTATCAGTATATTTATTTATGTTATTTGCTTATTTATCCTTTATTGACCAGTTTAGTCCCACTAAGCTAGTGGCCCCTTTTCAGGAGACCAAGGTGGTATGTATACTCTTTGGGAAAATGTGATCAGGACCTCAGGGAACTTTCCTTACTCTTTAGGGACGTGCTTGTTCCATCCCTATCAGAGTGACAGCTGGGAGAACAGCACTCAAGGAGATTCCAGATGGCAGATAGCACAGAGGGGAGTGCTGGTGTCATGGGTGAGGTCCTACAGTATTCTGAGGAGCTGTTTCAGCAAAATGTGTTTGTTTCATTGGAAGCAAATGTTCAAAGCAATAATGGAAGTTTTATTACAGCCCTCCAGTCGTGACTGCTGCAAGATGATTTTTTAGATGAATTATTGTTACAAAGTAAGACATGGAGTGGAAAAGATGTTTCATGGGGTGAAATTATGGACAAAATCATATCAGAGGAATTGGAAGCCATTTTAAAAGATTTCCAGAAAAAGAAATCATATGCCGAGAATGTTTAGGAAACTGAGGGAAGGTGAAAAGAGATGAACAGAGGAAAGGAAATATCAACAATCAATACAACAAAACAACCAGAAAAGCGCCAAAACAATGTTAACTGCAGAAAAATATGGTAGGCACTTATATGAGGGAAAAACCACAACGCTGTGGAAACTGGAGGAATTTATTGTAAACACTGAAGCACCAAAGGAACATAGACACTAAAGCACCAGATGCACATAAATGCCCAAATAAAACTGCGTTTTCGTCCAACAACCAGACTTCATAAGATGTATCCCATAAACCAAGGCAAAAACCCTTTATATCCAACAGAAAAATCTAATAAACCAATTAAATAAATTAATGAACATCAATAAAATATATGCAGATATGCTCACACGAAAGTTAAAAACATACATTAATATATAATCAACACTAAATGCATTAAAAAGTATAAAAACACCAATATATAAAAATATATATGTTAATGTTCTATTTGTATTATAACTTATTTCTATAAAAAATAAGTACAAATGTAAAATAACATAAATAGGTAATGCACTAAATAATGTTAGGGCTCCACCTATTGACCAAAGCTGGAACATCACAATCTGGCAGATCTAAGTTTTAAAACTAGTGTTATGGAGAAAATATCATTTAAGCCAGGGCACTTATTGGCTTCATACCTCTCAACTTCCAGATTTTTGCAGAATTTCCAGATTTCTGACTCTTATTTTTGGTCTGATCCTCATAAAATTTGTGTTTTTTTTTGGAAAATCACTGAGGATCGAAGGCACTAAATGACAGCCATTTAAGTTTCAGACTTCAAAGCCTTCAGAAAATATATAGCAATGAAAAATCTGCCATTCCAGCAACTTTCTACATTTATAGGAGCAATATTTAAAATCTGTCCTTATTTTTGGGCCTTTGTCCTCCTACTATTTCTGTCTTTGTCCAGATTTCTTTCGCTGAGAGGTTGAGAGGTATAATTGGCTTCCAATACAATCTGCCAATACAGTTCCCTGTACTCAATTTGTAACTCCCATGGTCCTCCTCCTTTATCCATAGGTATAGTTTCCAAAACAAAAAATAAATAGGAAGCTGTAGAGCATGTCAGACTGTGCTTATATAGGGCATTATTAGAATTCATACATGTGTTCATGTATCTTCTTATGGAATTTCCTTTCCATTTTGCCCACATAAAATGCATTGTAGGCCTCACACAATGATATATAACCTACCCCACTGGTGTTACAGGTAGCCAAACTATCACCTCCAATAATTCTATGACATATAGATATAAAAAGTACTTTCTCCATTCATAATATAGACACATTGGGGCAGAAACCACACCTATAAGTACCCCTCTTAGTATTACTAATGGTCAGAACCTCAAATTTCTTTTCCACTAAATTCTTAATATTGAGGCCTTTTCTGAAAACACATTTAAAGAGTTCACCAAAAATGTCTAGGTCAGACAAGCTAACAAATTTGCTCCATTCCCTGGTGATAATGTTCCTAATGATACTTGCTTCATCATTATAGCAAGTAACAAAGGCATGCTCATGGGCGTTATCACCCATATTTGGACCATTGGAGATGTCATTCACAATAACACCCTTACCTAACAAAGGAGCAAATCTACCACTTCTACCTGATCTAACTTCTTCTTTAACCTCAGACAATAACTTATCAGGATACCCCCTTTCTTTAAAAACTACATTCTATCAACGAATCTTCCTCCTCAGATGTCATTTGACTACCTCTCACCAACTGTCCCTTAACAATTTCCCTTTTCTGATAAAAGGGATGCACACTAGTAAAATACAAGTACGAACTGGAAAAAGTACCTTTTCTAGAGACAGTAGAGTTAAACCTGCTCTCATATTTATGTATGGTAATATCCAGATAATGCATTGCTTGTTCATTAATATTATAAGTAAAACTTAAATAATTGGTGGCATTGGTAATATATTGCAAACATTCAAAAATGTTTTCTCTAATATCCATCCAAAACAAATAGTGACAATATAGCCTTCAACAACCAACCTAGGGGAAATAAAAAGTCTTTTGTCCCAATACAAGATAAAGAGGAAGTAGAGAAGCAAGATCAGGGTAAAAATAAAGGTAAGGATAAAGAGAAAAATGAAACAGTAGGTATTATAGAAGGAGGTTGTGAAATAAGTGATGAGGAAGATATAAATTAGAAAATAATGGAATGTAAAAAGAATTCTACTGGCAGAAGAGTAAGAGACAGAAAAAGAAAGTTTAAACAGATAAGTGTAAAAGAGAAAAAGAAAATGAATTGATAATGCAAATGTATACATACTTCAGATTTACATAATTTCTAGTATGCTACAACATAGACATAATGACAATTTTAGACTTCTTTCAGTAAATATAAATGGTACTAAAAAGATAAGTAGAAGAATAGGCATCTTAAATTGGTGTAGTAAGTGTGATATTGACAATAATATTAGGAGATGTAAATTTTTTGACACAAGAAGAGAGATTACAAACAAGGAAACTTTGGCGGGGAGATACTGGTACCTAGGAAAAGAGCTATGTTCTGACATAGTTGTACTTTGCAGAAGTTCAGTAAAAATATTGAATATAACATTGACAATGATGGGAAGATTAACTATTGTAGATCTCAGATGGCATAATCAGGTATATAGAATTATATGCCTATGTTAAAAGTAAAGAAAGGGAAAATGTATTTAATAAAAATGTGGATTATGTAGTAATTAATATGAATATAATATTAAATGGGAATATTAATTATGATTTGAGAGGGAAAAAGAAAAAAAAAGGAAATGATATTAAGAAAACCTTGAAGCCAAAAAATTTGAAATTTAAAGATTTGGAATAATTATTTGTGGATGTATAATCAAGGTGTATATAAGACTGAAATATATAATTTTATTGTATCACAAGGTTTAAATATAACTAAGGAAGAAACACTTCTAACAGGCTTTTCAAATCATTCAGCCATGTGGATAGAAATGCAGAGAAATAAGAAGTATATCGGATTGGGAAAAAGAATTAAAAGAATACATGATAAATTATGGGATGAAAACGGAAAGAAAATAAATATGCAGTTATGGAAAAAAAATCACATTTCCTCTAGAGTATGTTATAAAAACTGGCCAAGTGGTGGCTAGCTTTTAAAGAAAATATAAACAATGTTTGTTTTTTAATGGCAGTCAAATATAAGAAAAGTGGGAAAAAAACAAATTACAAAGCAATGTGTATAGATGCTTTAAATTATTTGAATTTAAAAGAAATGATTGAGAATATTATGTGACAAAATGGAGAATTTATGACAAAAATCAAGAGAAAATTAAATTATTATTATTTAATAAAAGATTTTAAGCAAAGACATTACTTGCAAGGTGAAAGAGAAAAAGTATGAGCTAATTTGAGTAGCATAGTTAAGGAGAATACTAGTATAATTAGATAAAAAAGATGATAAAGGATAGGTAAAAAGATCTCAGGAATAAATTATGAATATAGTTATAAATTATATAAAGAAAAAGTTTCAGGATAGAAAGAAAGTACAAAAAAGAATGCATGCTAAAAAAATTAACAGAACAAGAAAGTAAAGAATTGGAAAATGACATTTTTATATGAATTAGATAAGGTACTTAGACAAGTTAATTTACAGTCAGTTTCAGGACCAGATGGCATAGGATACCAATTTTATAAGAATTTTACAGTTTGGCAGAAAGAAAAAAACACTTTTTAAAAGTTAAGAATGAGTGGTTAAATGAAGGTTTTATGTATAAAGAGTTATGCAGTTATATACTTAAATTTGTATGAAAAAGGAAGATAAAATAAAATTGACAATTGGAGACCTATAATAACTGAAAATTTCAGATTAAAAATTTTTATGAAAATAATTCAGAAGGACATGTAAAGTAAAAGGAAACATAGTATTGGGGATAGTATATATAGTTTAAAGTGAAAAAATGTGTCAGGTATTATTATTAATAGTAAGGGAAATTGTGGATAATACTATACACAGGACTGATGAAACCAAGATCACGATAGGAGACTTAAATTATTTGATACAACACAACATGAACATTTGTGGACAATTATGGAAGAGAATAACATTAGTGAGAAAATTAAGAAATGTATGTTAGTATGAAATTAAAAGTGTATGTTTGCATGTTGTTCTGCATATAATAAAAATAAAGTATTTTAGTGAATGGATGGTTAAGCAAAGGAATAGATACAAAGAATGGCAAACATCAGAGATGCCCTATGAGTAGCATATTATTTGCATTAGTTATGAATTTATTAGTCAGAGAGGTAAATTTGTGCATGAAAGGTGCTACTTATTTTATGCAGATGATATTATATTGATTATGAGAAACAAAGTTTTGATGAAATATGTTATATGGTATGTACATCAATGTTTAAATATAATGAGCATGACTTTAAATAAAGAAAAAGTAAAGGATTTGTGACAGTAAAATTAGGAGGGGTATCTTTTTTGAAATCTCTGTGTTAGTAATAAGATTTGGTGGTAAAAATGTAACAGATGAAAGGAATCAGATAGATTAAATAAAGGAGCTTTGTTGCTTTTGGAAAACTAAAAGCTATTATTTAATAAACAAAGTTTATTTAATAAATTCAGTTATATTGGAAAAGATTGCATATTTAGCTAGTGTCTGTACATTGCCAATAATCTATGGAAAAAGAAATAGTACAAGTTTTTTTTCTTTAATATGGGGTTCACAATTGGATCCAGTGAAGAGAGGAGTCTTATATATGTAAAAGGAAAATGGAGATTTGGGATTAATAAACTCAATTGTTTATACTGCTTCTTTGAATTTGTATATAGTTTTGTTTTTGAGATATGATAAAAATGAAAAGGTTGTGGCAAATTTGCTAAAATGTAAATATGATCAGCTTTTGGATATGTTAAAAAATTCAGAAGAGGAAATGTTTAAATAAAGAAATGAGATGTTATCAAGAAAAAAAAAATATTTTATGGAAAATAAAAATTGATGAAATATAAAATGTGAGGAAAGCATGGTATAAAATATCATGATGCAATATTTTTATGTTAATCCTTGGGATGAGCTAGCAAATGAAAATGTCAAAACTATAAAAGTATAAAAAGCATGGTGTAATAACCAAGTAGAATGTCAAGACTTCTTTTTATAGAGATTGGTGGTTAATAAATTACCAGTAAAAGGAAACATACCATATAAAAATCATTGAAAGAGTTTGTATATATTGTTGTAAAGAAAAAAACACAGAACATGTTTTCTTACAATGTATAAGGGTTGAAAAATTGTGGGAAAATTATGTGAAGAAAATGTCTTTGAAAATATAAATGAGGTAAAGGAAATAAATATGGATATGACTATGTATGGCTATTATAGCCATAAAATAAGGAATGTGTTAGTAAAATAGATAGTAGATTATTTTACATTGTATGGACCATTTGAAATAAAAGTTTAAATTAAATCATGTTCAATGGTAAATGGAGACTAGCAGTAATATTAAAACAAATTAGATGGGGATTGTGGAAAAAGGATTGGGGTCAAATAAAGATAATGAAGATAGAAGTTTAACATAATAATGAAAAATAAGATATTTATGATTGTATGGAATAACAGAAAGGAATGGAAAATTATACCCTGTACAAATTGTATGCAAATACGTAAGTTTGTAAATAGTAATGTAAATAATGTTTTAAATAAAGAAACCCTACTGTTTTCGATAGGTGACATGGGATCTTTTATATCCACCACCAACTCAAGCAGATGGGGCCTTGGTTTAACATCATATCTGAAGGATGACATACTTAGGAGTGCAGCACTCACCTTATGTAGCACTGCAGTGTCAGTAATCAGTGTATCTTGTGTAGTAATAGAACCTGTAACATTTTGCACTAAAGACAAGGGTGCTATCTTTGCACCACTAGCACTGTTTATATAGGCAGGTATTCACGCATGCACATATGTACAAACTATGCAGAAAGACTTCTACTATAAGAATGTTCTCAAAAATGAAAATAAGTCAGGAGAAAATTAGAGGGAGGAGGGGTTTAGCATTTATATTTGGTTAGGTTTAAAAAGTAGAATTTCAGCTGTTTTTCTGAATGAGGTCACATTGAAAGGGTTTACAATTTCACTTGGGAGTTTGTCTAGTTGAATATCTGCATAGTTTTTGAACAAGGAGTGTCCTTGAGAGTTATGAATTCATTCCATCTTTATGTTTATTCCTTCAGATGAGCATAGTGGTGTGGCTATATAGTACAACTCAGTGGGCTGGATGGAAGGTTATTTTCAGTTAATGAAAATAACTGTTTGCTTGTATTACAAATATGAATGATACCTATAGGGATAGACTTCTGTAGGAAACAAGGCTGATACTAAAGTCATGGCTGGCTTGTTCTCCAGACATGAGACCTGCACAGGCATTTCCCATGTAGACAGACACTGATGACCGTGGCAACTTACTGGACACAGCCAATAGCAAACGGGACAAGTTGGATGCATACAATTCAGCACATTTGCTACTGAATTGCCATCAGATGTGACTGGAACACTTACCAATTTGTGGAAAGATGCAGCAGGACTCTATGATTGGTACTTCCAGGGGATGGACATTAATATACTACTGTTGGCAGTGAAGATACCACACAGAGTACCCCCATGGAGGAGTGATCAGCCTGAGTGTGCCAAATGTGACCAGTCTGTGGGTTCTAAGACCATGAGTTAGCTGAAGTCTGTGAGCTGCCTTTGGATATCATCATGCCAGTGTAGTCCACTGAGTCCTGTCCAGGAACATTATGGGTTCCCATGTGGACAATACTGGGGTCTTACATGATGTGATTTGCATGTTTAAAACCATGGATTGTCATGCTAGAAGGCTACATGTGGAACTACTTCAGGCTATGCAGAAGAGTGCATAATATTGTACCAGGTACTAATGATGACAATCACCAGTTAATAACTCTGGCATGTGCTGTTACATGGTTTGGTTACAGAGGGCTCACTACATATGTGGCTGGGTGTGCATTATCATTCCCATGGAGGTTCACTGAATGGAACAGTGCTGCTAACTCATGCAATGGTTTAATCAAGTGTGTTTAGTCCTGTTAGTGTGTTTAGTGTGTTTATTCCTACTGGTGTTTTATTGATCCTGAGCATACCACACCAAGGCCCCACCCTGAGTTATGATCATGGATCATGCATTTCAACTTCCCTCACACATGCAGAAAATCCCATAATTATCCCCACATTCCTGAGAGGTCAATTACCTCTGATAGCATCACAACTCAGCCTGTTTTTGTTCAGTGTTTTTGGTCAGAGCCATACTGGTTTTCCACATTCTTGTAAGTATCACAATTTACTCAGCTTGGGAAACCACACTGAGGGAAGTAGATTGCAAAGAGGTTATTAATTGGTCAGTGTGCCATGTATGTTTCATATCATGGCATGATTACCATGTTTTTCTTTGTGTTCTGGGCACATGTGATCAATAGTAGCACATAGTATTCCACCAAATGTTACCATGTCACTTGTGTCTGGGAATTCTAGGCCTGCTGTCTGACAATATAGTAATGATGTTTCTAACAAGCCTCTTCCATGTTGCTTTTCTTTGTTCTGTAGATGTCCTAGTTCTGCTGGCAGAATTTTGTGGTGGTAGAGCTCTGATATCCTGGGTCAGATAGCAATCATGCTTGAATGCTATGATACCATTTCACACAGCAGATGCTGTGACGATCCTTGATTTTTTTAAGGTGTACATTGATAGACACCTCAAAGCATATCCAAACAACAGAATCAGGAGTCTAGCAGCCCAAACATGTACTCCGTCATGATCCATGTCAACTATTGTGCTTTGTTATATACCTCTTTAGCATGAGTACTGACAGGTATTGTATTGGTATCATCAATGAGGGGTGAGAAGGGCAGCCACTATCTCCTGTGAAGTAAACATATTCACCTTATACCAAGACATACTGTGTTAATACAGAAATGTCATTCTATGTTTATTGATGCACTGATGCATTTATGAGACTATCACCCACTGACTATGTGGGATAAGGTCACCAGGTAAGTATGCATAAGTTATATAGTCTCCATATGAATGTCTATTATGCATACTTCCTGAGTTCATTGCTGACCTTATAATATTTATCATCTGCCTAACCAAAAATCTGACAGTAACTTTTAACCCTTTCACTTAATATAAATTTTGGTATTTTCAACTCTCGGAGCCTTGATAGTGACATAACAGTAATCGATGGCACTGAGTCATTTTTAGAGGTGTTGCATTATAAACCCTTCCACGGCCACATGCTGTCTGGCTGTTGTTGATAAAGACTATATATTTCCCAGTCTTAGTGCACATGATATAGTCCTCAGTTCATCTACTACAAAGGAGGCTAGAGCCAGGGAGTGTCTCTCAGCATCATCTACGTGGTACAGGAATGCCTAAATGCCTGTATATCTGAAGAAAGGCATACTCTAATTTCAAGAAGTAGTAGTATATTAGGTCAGATAGAATTATGTATTCATTATGTCATAAGAACAGAAAGTCACTGACATATGTGCGTACATTGGAAAGATCATTTAGGAATAATTTAGCATGAGGAGTAGCAAGACATAGCCAGGAGTTAAGCAGGAGCAGTTTTAATTTATCTTTGAAGATGTATGTATTGTTGAGTCTAACAGAAGGGGCAATTGAGTTCTAGGATTTTGAGATGCAATTGGAGAAAGGAGCATTTCCTACTTTATTGTGAGCATTGTGAATTGAGAAGAGATGCTCGTCAGTAGAGTGAGCTCTGTTGTTGCATTGGAGTTGTATTATACTGTTTAGGGCAGGGCATTTTTCATGGTGAAAGACTAATCTTTGTGCAAATTGAAGTTTAAAATAGGTGAGGCAGCTCAAGTCAATTCAGATACCTGAAGGCAATACAGCGATGTGTAGCGTATGGCTTATTGGAAGGAAATTTGACTATTTTATTATTATACCATTGCTGTAGTTTAGTTGTGAGGGTGGACTGAAGGTTGGTGAAAATATAGGTTTGTACTAAGCTAGATGCCCTTGCAAGCCATTTTAAGCCTAGCCAATTATCCCTTGAGACTCAAACCCCGCACCTTGTGTTTGTAAGGCAAACACCTTAACTATTAGGCCACCCTCCCAACCCTCATATAGATGTGTTGGCAGCAGGTGGGTGGTTGCTAATGTTATCAATCTGCTTTCGGTCAGATATTGTTTAGCTCTTTATAGTAAACCTAACTTCTGATGTGTTTTTATGATTGTATGTTGGATATGGAAGTTGAATGTCATGTTGTTTGCTGTAAACCCAAATAATTTAGTATTGAAAATTAACTCAGTAATTGTGGTCTTTGCAGTGGTGACTTGAAAATTAGCTTTGCACTTGGTATGAGACTTAGGAGTGAAAAGGAGTTTTGCCTTTTTTGGATTTAATATTAGATATTATTTTGCTAGCCAGGTTTATGTGGAGGAGAGTGGATCTTGTGTGAGCTGTTGGAGAAAAAAAAGGGATTTTTCAAGTGAAGATAAGGACTGCATCACAGGCATATTGGACTAGTTTGGCATGTCTTAAGGCAATGTGTAAATTATTGATAGATATATTAATCAGTATTCATCTTAAAAAACTGCAGCATGCCAAAGCATTGTTTCAGCCTTACACGTATAGCACAGTTGGTCTGTGACTGTTTGCAATGTTTTAATCTGCATAATAGAAATGCAAGCTATCTACTGAAATTACAGTTGTTCTACAAATATTCAAAACTGTAGCATCATGTTAGAAATGTAAATTTGTTTGGGATGTGGTCTTCACTGCTCTGCAGTCATGCAAGGATAAACATGCAGCTAAAATGAAATAAGAACTATAGATGTTTCAGAGTATTAGCAGGTAAGTTCTGAGATTTCTGGCCAATATGGACTTACTGATATCCCACTCTGACATCTCCAACCATAGTATATGAAAAAAATGCACTTTAGATCAGTTATCATCATCATCAAACTTTGTCTTTAGTCTTCGTTAAATTCCTGCATTGTGAAGTTGCATGAAATATTAGTTAATCACACAATACATAGAACAATTTGATTATGCAAAGTATAGCAGTAAGTTAGCACTTATTAGGGCTACAGATAATCCCCAGGATTCATGAAGCTTGCACCAGGCGCAGGCGTAGCGTTGGCGGTATAATGCCAAATATGGCCGCCGAGCAATTCTGGTATGATCCAATTCCACGTGCATTACCAGCGTACGCCAGATCTGCGCAGCCCTCAGCTCAGGTATGCTAATCACCCCATGTGCAGTACTGCAGCATGCAAATGAAGGCACATAACGATTCATGAAGTGGTGCAGGCGTAGAATAAGCCTACAGAAATGTAAACCAAAAAAAACAGTTTACATTTTGCCAAACAGAACATCGGAGCTATGAAAGCGGACCAGGCTCATGTATTACAAAGTTAACATATGTCAATGGCTAAATATACAGCCAATGGCATAAGAAAAGATGCACAACACCTAAAAAACAACATTTAATGTCATGCCAACAGTAACGCAAAGTACAACCGCAGGGCATTTGTGCACAAATGAGAACACAAGGAAAATATATACAAATGTCATAAAATCGCAATGTAATACAAATCATGATTTCACCATAATAGTCAATGGTATGCATGGTACACCACAACCAAGCTGCAAGGGTTGCTAAGGGTCTGTGACAGTGTTCAGAGTGGTAACTATGAATTAGTAGTCAATGCCATGCAAATGAGGCAAGTAATAGTGAATCGCAAACATCCCAACGGACTAAGGATGTACCATACGGTGCAGCGCTACAACACCGAGGAGTGGTTTGGAGGTATACATGACATCAGCAGTGTGGTGTGCCACCGTAGCTGTAAGCACATTGGAGCAATGCAAATCCAGGCTGCCTGTTGCTAAGCAAAGCTGCAGGATAGGGGTGGGGATGTAAGTATAGCATAGTTTAGCTGAGAGCACACATGGTGCCCAAAAGTGCTTGTATACATGGATGAAAACATGCCCGAAACCCGGTAAGCGGACGCACGCGCTGCGCACCACAGCTCAAACAGGAAGGTTAGGGGAAGAAAATAAGGAAATGCCGCAGTACGGTAATTGGAGTACAACTGAGCAATTAACACCTATTAACTCACAGTGGGCAATTGACGGCAGCTAACAAGTCTGCTAGCAGCAACCTGCAGAACAGGATAGGGGAGGTGTCGGATTGCAAAGAAAAGAGAACTGTCACCGCAGAGCAAAGCAAACCTGCAGTAGATCGGCCATAGAAAACATTTCACAAGATAAGCCAGGTTTTGGAAAGTACAAAAGAAAGCAGGCTGCTGGATGCATGCCAGAAAATGGGAGGGGAAATGTTAAGAAATGTTAAGGGAAGGGCAAGAGGTAATCCACGGCAGCTAAATGTAATTCAACACCAAAGGCACCACAATAGCAGCACCTGTGGTAAAACACATAAGATACCCTGCAGCTCCGATTGTACATACACACCCTATGACATCATCAGTGTTCAAAGCACAATAGTATAAAGTGTGAAGGCACCTCACACACACCTGTGTATTCCCAAACACTGCACCATCGTTGTAAACAGATGGGGAACTTTTACAATGTACTTGTTGGGAGCTGCCATAGCTGTGATTCATCACCATGTGTTGGAGACTGAAGGTGTTGTGGAGGATGATGCTGACAACCACCACAGGCCCCGGAGGAGAAGAAGAGTGTTCAGACCAAGGGTAACCTACAGGGGGCTACATGATCTGGATATAGTAGAGCATTACAGGGTGGACAGGGGCATCTTACAGCAAATAATTGAGCTGTGCCGGCCACGCCTGAGATCCAGAAACAACAGAGGGGAACCCATCCCAGTGGACACGAAGGTATGTGTAAGCTTGAGAATACTAGCCACAGGTACCTTTCAAAGGAACTGGAGATATAATGGGGATCTCACAGGCATCAGCATCCAGGGTAATCCACCAGTTCCTGGATGCCATGTTACCACATGCCAATGAGCATATATACTTCCCCCAAACTCAGGAGGAGTTGGCCAGCAATATGCGTCTCTTCCACCATGTGGCACACTACCCAGAGATACTGGGTGTGATAGACTGCACACACATACATATCAAGTCACCACCTGGTGAGCATGGTAGGCGCTACATAAACTCCAAGGGATACCACTCCAACTGCCAGGTCGTGTGCAATGCTATTGGAACAAGGAAAGTCAACACCTGAACAGTACACAAACCTAATAGCATATGTTGATACTGTATGTATGGGTTCCTATGTACATCGGTAGGTACATGCCCGATTGTCAGAGGCCATTCATCAGCCGAGGCAAACAGTGTCTGCTGTCGCCACCACATCGATTAACCAACTGTCCCTCAGTAGAGCAGAGCCAATTGCGGGATCCATGTGTGTAACCACTGTTCCCCACACACTCTGAATGGATTCCCTGGTGTGTTAATGAGGGGCCCCATATAATGTAATCAGGGATGTATTGCCAAAGCATGGGGAGTACCCATGACAGGTATCTGTCACCCCAGCATGCTCCACTTATGGTTGTGTGAAGGTGTAGCACATTATAGTGTGTGGCTCACTGTGACATAGATTCCCAATGCTGGAGCACATCCATTAAACATCACTTGGACATACCATTAATAGGTCTCATCCATATGTAAACTAACTGAGTTACACATTTGATTGCAGTATGGAGTAACAGCCGTAGTACAGTCCACATACAAAATACCATAACACGTGTACAAATCCCAGATGCCCAAGTGGTAAAGGCACTGACTGTCGTGCATGTTCCCGGTTCCACGTCCTGCAAGGGCCGTTACGTAATCCCGAAGGCACGAATAATGGAAGTTGGATGTAGGTCATCAGAGCATGTTTAGCACATGTTAGCGGGTTTATGCATTGGCAAGTGCTGGCAAGCATAGTTTAAACATGACTATATGGATATACGCGAAACAGGACTAAGCTTTGCTGAATATCGCGCAGATCACGGTCAACAATGTCCAGAACAGGTGAAACTAGCATTATTCACCCCTGTACTAATAGTGCCTGCTCTGAAAGGTAAAACAACCACTGCCAGGAGTAGAACACACAACCATGTACACAATCACCTACCACTAAGCTACCCGAGATGTACCAATGGCAGGTGTGTATTGTGACAGGTTAAAACACAAACGTGCGGAGTTCAGGAAACAGTATACACCGCCATGTACACAACGAAAGGTGTGTTCACTCTCTCTCTCTCTCTATATATATATATATATATATATATATATATATATATGATAGAGATAGAAAGGGTGATAGAGAGATATATGTCAATATATACGGATTCACCTATATCTGCAAATATATAGATAGATTAACGACATGTACACAACCATGGAGGTATAAATAAATAGGATACTGCCAACTACCGAATGTTTTACATACCGACACGCGTAATCACGAGGCTTAAAGACCAAAAGACCACAGTACCGGAACACTAGAACCGCGAGTAATATTATCACGATGTTAAGGGTCATTTAGTTATCGCTGCTGGTGCTGTGGTCCAGGTAGGTTCTGTGTTCAAGTGTGTTTGTGATTGCTGTAGTCTGTGTAAGTCTGTGTTGAGGGTGCAGTGTGTGTTTCCGTGGGACTGTAATGTATGTGTGTGTTTGCATCGTGTGTCTGTTAGTGCTAACTTGGAGGTAGATCATTACGGTAGGTGTGGTCATAGCTGGCCTTAGGCATACGCTTACCACCTGTCCTACTTTGAGAGGGACAGTCCCTCCTTGGGCAGTTGTGTCCTGACAACAAAGGGCAAATGTCCGAGATTGTAGGACATAATTATGTCCCATATATTATGTAATAGTTGCATTAAATAGTTATTCCTGTATCTAAAATACGTAAATGTTACAAGAAACATGATAAGTAGCTAAAGTGCTACAAGAATAAGGATGTATTTAGGATAAAAGTACGTTCTATCCTGTGTACTGACCGTGGGTATGTGTCGGCCTCTAAACACCGATATGTGTCCTGCAAATGTCCCACTATGGCCATTTGAAAAGGTGGCAACCCAAGCCAAAGAGGTTCAGTCACCAACACAACTGCAATGAGTGCAAATATCTGTGACAGAAATACACAAGACAGCTTTCATGTAGTAACATTCCCTTACATATCGATGTATGTCCGGAGGGATTGAAGTATCAACCTCACCTGCATGCTATATAGGAACCAATTAACAATGGCTCAATGAATAAGCCTGCAACAACCATAGTTTTAGTCTACTAAATGATAGGTCTTCAATTAGGGAAGGAGCCCACACACACATATGGAATATGTATAAATGCAGTCCCCACAAACCTGTATATGCTATGTACACTCACCTACATCTCCCCCACACCTGAAACAATTGCAATTCAGACTGTAATAACATCACAAACATCCACTCACTCAATGACATCTGCAGAAGCATTAGCATACCTTGTGAGAGACACACTTGTAATGGCGCCATGTGAAATCATAGCTGTTGTATAATGGAACAGACGGCGATGTTACAGGTTTTGTTTGCAATAGTCCCGTATCAGACGGTTGAGATGACAGGTACACTCACATGTAGAACCACATACTCTAGCTGTCACACACAATCCATGGGGGACATGAATTCAAAATATCCATGTCTCTCCAAATAGCAGTTGCAATTCCTCACAACAAAACACATATAGGCCGTCTCCCTCGAAGGTAGGGCAAAAGGCCAACGCCCAAGTGGAGTATTCAATTATACCCCACTGTTGCCGCATAATTGGTGAATGGAGTAGCTGCACAGCTGATGTGCATGTAATAATTTACTCAGGAACACCAATTGGTGGCAGGATACCACATGTTACGTATAAAAAGATGGCTTGCCATACATTCAAACCGTATGCTCATACCATAGAACCGTTTAAACAGGAAAGGAGTAAGACAGATATCTACATCGGAACGCTAACAAGGTATGTAGAACACTCAGTATGTTAGTGTATGTAGTGCCTGTTCTGTATTAATTAAAGTGTACGCAATGCATAAAGTGGGAAAAGGTATTATGTAATGATGTCTTGTTGAGCATAGTAATGCTTGTAGAAATTGCGTGTCCTGCTGTGGTCCACAAGGTAAACATCTCATACACCACAAGGGATGCTACATAAGGGCTTCAAACACAACAATTCCACACCAGTCGCCGTCAATGGTAGGGTTTGTCCAACAAGTACGTGCCATAACAGGGGATAATATATGTTGATATACTGTTACAGTAGGCATGTGTATGGGCATATAATGAGAATAACATGCCTAAGGTGGTCCTGCTGTGCAATTATGCTTTGCATTATGAGATAATGTTTAAAATATGTGTAATGTACAGTATTGTAGGTAGATATGTCAGATATTTTACATAGCATTACTGTTATATCATGCAAACAAAAGGTATGTCTATTGGCATGTACAATACACAATAACAGGATACATATGGCTTGTAGTCACAGGACAGTGTAACAGCATGATAGCTAATTGAAATGGAAGAGCTACTCAATTATCCATGCACAAAGGACATGTAATAGCTTCACAGGTTCATAGTTAGGTACTATGCTGTCTGGCCAAGTCCATTTGTAAGCCCAGCTACAGTGTTTTCACTGGCGGCACCTCCCTAGGGTAGTGTCCTGTGCCTGTGAACAGCAGAGCCATTTGTTATCTGCACCTGTGTACAGTACAGCCACTGCAGTGATCCCTGGTGTACATGTCTGTCTCCCATCCACCCATTGAGGTATCTCATGAAGAGTGCTAGTGAGGGTCCCTGCTTGATGTACATAGAAATCATGTTCCAAAGCATGGTGAGTGTCCTGTTCAGGAATGTATCCCTCAAGCACGTCCCACTCATCGTTGCATTTGGGTACATATCCCTGAGCATGTTGCTCTCAGTGGCTTTTGCTTATGTTGCTTATGTGGAGTATATCCATCAATATTGTTGTGGACATGGGCCTTGTATGTTCAGCAGAGGTGTCACCTCTGAGTATGCAGTATGCAAATGTGTACAGTTGTGGTTTCTGTAGTTGTGCTGCATATGTCATCCTTCGGAGGTCAATAATCCTCTTGGTGTGTTAATGTTGTGGTATTTAATGCTGTTGCTATTCCATAAGGTACACCCCAAAAGGGGTGTTGTACCCTTGAACGTGGTTTCATACGTCAGGAGTACAGAGGTACAATGGGTGCCTTTGTTCCAGCTACAAACGCATTACAGATTAGGGTGGCCATGTAGAAGGATATCCACACCACATTGGCAATATGGTTATCAAAGGAGTGGGTGCTATATACGTGTGTACTAAGATCCCGTATAATGTCTCATGTATGTAGGGGACTACCACCTATGTGATAGTCAGTGGGTGATTGGTGTAATCCAAAGGGGATGTCTATGCACCTTGTGTCATGCAGCTTGAGGCCATGTTATCGACACCAGGTATCCGTCACAGTGACACCTTTATGGAGGGTGTCTGTATCAGCTTGTGAATCAATCATGGCTCCTTGTTTGCAGTCACCTGGAAACCTATTCAGGGAAAGTCCCTCTGTGCTAGCCTGTACCTCAGGGAAGCATATACCGAACATGAGAGGCCCTATAACCGAGGACTGGGGTACGCCAATTGTAACTGAATTACAGTAGGTACTACGGTATGCTACCCTCACTGTGTGGGTCCTGTCCGTGAGCCACTTTGCATAACATCTCGAGATGTAGGGGTCGATGTGCAGGTGGATGTGTATGTTGTCAATACCAGAATGGAGAACGGTGCTGAAAGCCAATGAGAGGACAATGTAGGTTGTGTGGACCTCCTTACCATCATCTACTACCTTGGTAACTGTATCAAAGGAGTCCACCAGGTGTAGGAGCCATGGTCTGGCCCTAACAAATCCAACCTGGGTGGTATCAAAGGTTTGGAGCCCACCAATGTCTCTGTGAATGACTTCCATGATGATGTGCCCCATAGCCTTGCAGAACAGTCCAGTCAGGCGTATAGGGCAATAGTCCCTCTGGTCCATTGTGGCACCACCTGTGTGGAGTGTGATAACTGTTGCTGTGTGCCATTCAGGGGCCACAATGCCTGATACAAGGCTATTAGTGAATTTGGTGGCCAAGTGGGGAGCCATGTCATTCTGAGGTTTGTGTAAATCACAGCCTGGGATGTTGGACAGTCACATGGAGTCTGTGTTCCAGGCCTTAGATAGTGCAGGTTGGAACTGTGTAGTTGTGACCGCAGGGACTCTGCATTGTTCCTGTATAGATTTGGGCCCTGTAGGGTGTGAGAGGGGTTTAAAGTTAGCATTGAACCTATCTGCCAGGATGTTGCCAATATTAGTCGGTTCTGTAATGTTCCTGCCTAACCGTTGTATGTCAGAGCAGATGTGGGTATTGCCATCGAGTACTGACATACCTCCATAACGCTTTGTGGTAGTCCTTAGAATGTGTCGCAGTAATGTTTATGTAGCTAGCTTTGGAGGATGTGATAAGGGATCCCGGATTCCTACTGAGGCTGACCAAGGAGCTACCCCACCCATGGGATTGTACTCCACTTTGCAACAGCCTCCTCCTTTTGTTGTACATTATGTCCATGGAACTGGACCCCCAGAGTGGCGTCCATTATCTGGTGGGTACCATCATGGCTCTGTTTGGGATAGCATGATCCACACAGTCGTGTAAGTGCTAATGAAGTGCAGTTGTGTATGTTTCAGTGTTTGTAACTATATTGCCCATCTGCACGGGTGTCATGACGTTTACTACCACTGTCATAAGAAGTCTGAAGTTGGCCTTGTAGAAATATTGTACTGTGTATTCCATGAAGGATGTGGTGCCAGGATGTAGATAACAAGGGTGATTAGCATAAGTTCGGAAACGACCAGCGAGAGGATAACCCCAGGTTTGGAACACCAGTCACATGTTGGTAATGTCCATGTCTAGGATATTGTTGGCCTTGGTGGTGGTGTGTATAGGTTGATCCAGCCGATTGGAGGTTATGAATCCCAGAAAGCGTTGGCCTAATGTGTCGGTACATGAGTAGGTATCCCAGTTAAGTGTGGGGTAGTGTCAGTCTCACATCAGTAGTTTCTGTCTGAACCCTACTGTCCAGTACACCAAGAAATGAGGGCCATTAACCATGGGGTATGGTGTGGAATCCATAGCAAGTTACAATGTGTATAGCAGTTCTGGCCACAGTTAGTTGTACTTGGATTACCTCTGATGCATTGTGCTAAGTAACCAGCCTGGAGGTGTGTACATCCTTGTGAAATATGGACACACCTCCGCCGTGGGTGTTCTGGTCCTGGTTACATGACTGAAAGGTGTGGTCTGCATATAACCTGTCAGTGCAGGGGTGCTCTCTGGAGCCTAGAAGCAGGTCCCAGTCACTGCAGAGATATCGAGGTGGTCCATTATAAGGAGTGCCTCGCCTGAGTGCGTTAGAGATGAAGATGTCAAGCACTGAGTAACATTACCCTCAGGTTTTGCTTTCCTGTTCCTGTTCTGGTGGTGAATATGTTATTGGAAACTGTCCAAGACAGGCAGTATTGGAGCAGCAAGAGCCTTGGATGTTATCCATAATCCCAGGGGTGACAGGTGCAGGTCATCTGTGCCAAAGCATTGTGTTTTGTCGACCATGTCATTCAAAGCAGACAGATACTGGATGCCTGTGGAATGACAGCAGAAGCATAGGCAACTGTTGAAGTGAAACATTCAGTCGTTGTACAGTGGTATCAGTCTGGATGAATGCAGAATGCTTCTCAGGGCTTGAGCGATACCTTCCTGGGCTACAAGATCATTGCAGGTGAGACAGTTATCAGTATCAGGCATGTTAATGCATATATCTATTCTCCATGTGGCCAGTTAACACATGTACACATAATGTATGGTCCAGTCACGATATACAGGTCGCATCTGTCATCAATGACACTGGCTACCCATGTGCAATATATACAAACTAAATGAAACACCGACATGAAACCACAGTATCTGTCATTGCTAGGTGTGTGGACAGCTGTTCATACAACGGTGGAGGTGTTGTTCAATGTAGGAATATGTACTATACATTGGACAACACATGTGTGGTACTCAAACAGTACCACACAGTGAGCTGGGATATGGGCAGCCCACAGGATTCACCATTGTGGAATATGCCCCTGCAATGGGTGAACACATCGTGATGTGCCATCTGACATGTCCCAGACATCTAGTGTTCCAGCTGCAACATTGTCTCACTATCCCATAAAACATACCCCACATAACAAACATACAACCCTTTGTCTGCATAACCCTGTGGACAGTGATGTATCTGACATCTATGGGTGTATGTCATATGGGACAACACAGACATATGAGATAGATGGCCATCACAAACATTTGGCCAACACATGTTCACACATGGTCATGGAGGATGGCCAGAGACATGTAGCAACACACAGTAGATGTGATGTGTATGTGTGTACACTCTGTTGCACATTGTCCACAGATGGTCCAACTATAGCCTTTGTTGAATTGTTATATAGTAGATGTGGAACACTGGACATCCTAAAGGCCTGTGCACAGCTTGTGGAGGTGTCACTTAATTCGACCACATAAGATGTGTTGAACATCATGACTGTGTCACAGCATGACAGTAGTCACCTGTACAGCTTCCACATACATAGACACCACATCAGGCCACAGATACCGTACATTTCCCTTGCTGCTGTTGGACATCACTGTCAGCCATGCACCTCGTGTGTGTGGTACATAAATGTCATGTGGGACATGGTGTATTGACAAGTCTGCCATGTGTGGACACGGTTGCCAGGCAGCTAAGACATTTTAGCAGTTGTGCAGGGGTATCATCCGTACATCTTCCGGTGACCTGTCACATGATACAGCATGGTTTAGTGTGTATACACCTCAGCGATGTGGGTCAAAATCCACAGTATTTATGTAATGTGTATGCACGCAGTCATGGCTATGCACTGTGTGTGTATTCCACACTGTATAGCAATATAGACACCTCATTATGCCATGCACTGGCACAGTGTCTGTACTTCACACTGTATAGCAATGTAGATGCCTCATACTACCCTTCAATGCTCATGCACATCTGCTAAAAGTGCATTCTATCTGTAGGGCATACAGACAACACTGCAATGTGATACCCATTACACCGCTGTACATGTGTCAGGACACCATTGTGTCAAACATGTATGCACTTCAATGCACACATCAGCGGATTACATGTCATACTACATGTTAATGTCAAGGTCACATCAGCCATGTGTACTGTTAACCTGTGCTGGTCCACATGGTGTATCAAAGGGATGCATGCTTACTACCATGAATGTGTGAAATGCATGGCTTCTGATATGACACCTGCTTGATGTTGTGTGCAACCCAGGGATGTATGCTGACTACCACTATTAATGTCGGAGCTGCATGCCGTCTGCTGTATCACATGCATGCTGCATGTTTTCTGTCAAATCACATGCATGGCCTGTCTCTGTGTGTGTGTGTGTGTGTGTGTGTGTGTGTGTGTGTGTGTGTGTGTCTTTGCCTGTTTCTGTGTGTGTCTGTGCCTGTCTTTGTGTGTGTCTGTGTCTGTCTGTGTGTGTGTGTCTTTGTCTCTGTCTGTGTGTGTCTATCTCTGTGTCTGTGTGTGTCTCTGTCTGTCTCTGTCTCTGTGTGTGTGTGTCTGTGTCTCTGTCTCTGTCTGTCTCTGTCTGTGTGTGTGTGTGTCTGTGTCGCTGTCTGTCTCTGTCTGTGTGTGTGTGTGTGTCTGTGTCTCTGTCTGTCTCTGTCTGTGTGTGTGTGTGTCTGCGTCTCTGTCTGTCTCTGTCTCTGTGTGTGTCTGTGTCACTGTCTCTGTCTCTGTCTCTGTGTGTCTCTGTCTGTGTGTGTGTGTGTCTCTGTCTTTCTCTGTCTCTGTGTGTGTGTGTCTGTGTCTCTGTCTGTCTCTGTGTGTGTCTGTGTCTGTGTCTCTGTCTCTGTCCCTGTCTGTGTGTGTGTGTGTGTTTGTGTCTCTGTCTGTCTCTGTATGTGTGTGTGTGTGTGTGTCTCTGTCTGTGTGTGTGTGTCTCTATTGTAATGTAGAGTCTTTGTTTGCATTCACAGGTGATGTAGGTGCGTTACCCTCCTGCAGTCCATCTGATGTTAGTGTCCCCACAGACTCTAGCAGTGATGAACATATGCTTGAGGTACAGGCAGGGTTGTCAGGGGCTGAATCTGTGCCAATGGTTGCCATCCCAGCTATATCCCCCTCTTCCCCACACACAGTTCTCATGCCAACACATACCCCATCACCAGTGGCCATAGAGGAAGGACAGTCAGCGTGTGTTAGCTTGGAACAGGAACGTGTGGTGGCTACAGAAGGTGTGTCTTCACACCATGGTGTCAGTGAAATGACTGCAGATGTGCCACACAGGCATGTGGCCAGTGCTGCTCATAGGAGGACCTCTGGCAGACATGCACCTGCAGGACAGAGCGCAGCAGCTGGTGTCACCAGATGCATGTTTCAGAGTGTAATGGCGGCACAGGCATGTGCTGAATGGCAGAACAGAGAAGGGCAGAGGCTTCAGAGGGCTGCTATCCATTCTTTAAATGACAACATCCAGGCATTGGCAAATGCTCAAAAGCAGATTGCTGACGTTTTGGACAGGCGATTGGGTGACATGGTTGGAATCCTTGACCGTGGCATGGCAATCCATGAGCATGAGCTGTCTGTGCTGGAACATCTGGTAGGAGTGAGGCTTAGGCCACATGGACATAGGCCAGCTACACCACCTGGTGCAGGTCTACATGAATGAGCTACCTCACATGCCCGCTCTCATAGTGCCGGTAGCAGTAGCAGTGCAGCTGGTGCTGTGCTGTCCACACCAGGACACAGCAGGCCACATGGACGTGGCCCTGGATGTTCCCAGTGGGGACACGGTTCCAGTGGACATGTGTCATTGGACAGTAGCCAATCTGTACCTCTGCCTGGTAGTGCCTGTGCAACCCCTGGCAGGCACAGGTCACATGGCCATGGCCGGACACAGTGAGCTGTACATCCTGGTCTGTACAATCTGGAGCTGTCAATAATACCCCTGTGTAGGCCGGATACATGGCAGAACTGTGTGCACACATACATGCATACAGCAGACACATCTGTAGAGCACCACAACACCCACATGCATAACAACCACACATGTCCAATTAGATCACCGGCCCTAACCCACACACATGATGTCATCCACTGGTGCAGCCTATGCCCCTGGCAAACATTATCACCCTGTGCATATGATGATGCCTGTGCTGCATCCCTGTCATCCACACCATCGGTGCAGGGACATGCTCATATGGTCTGATGCACAGGGTGAACAGAATAGTGAGATAAGTGTATATTACATTTGCTGTGTACTGTTGACACGCAGCAGACATACCATGTAGTACAGGTTTAGAATGCATTATTATATGTTCACAGTATGTGTCTTGGTAACAACAGTAACAGCATGTTGGTAATTATGCCCTGCTTCCCTCCTTAAGGTCTAATTGCATGTGCCATTACGTAACAGTGTTTGCAGTTTGAATGCATTGTTGTATGTTCACAGTATGTGTCTTGGTAACAACAGTAACAGCATGTTGGTAATGATGCCCTGCTTCCCTCCTTAAGGTCTAATTGCATGTGACAATAAGTACCAGTGTTTGCAGTTTCCCATGCGTAAATGTGGAGTACTCACAGGCATGTATGGCAATACCAGCATGCTATACGTAGCCTCAACCTCACTGTTAGAAAGGCTAACATTCCACAGATGTCCACACATCTACTGATCCAGAAGCATGTGAGCTGTGTACTAGGCTACAGTGGCTAGAGACGTGACATCCATACCGGGTCACATCACAGGTACAGTGACATGGTTGGGGGGGTTTACACAGTGGTCTAGCTGATGTCAAGGGTAGAGGCCATTTGATAGCATGAGGCCTCACTGTGTAGCAGTAATACACTTTCACATTACAGGATGAGAACATGCACAGACATACACAGACACACACAGTAACACGCCCACACTCACGGGGTCAACAACACTATAACGCACACTTGATAGTGTTGAGGTGAGGACCCCTGCCTATGTGGTAATCACCTTCACAGTACTGTGCACCCACTTGACAAGACACAGAGAATGAACATGTACAGGTAGGCGGTAATGCCTGAGACCGACGGCATCAACAGGGTAGTAGATTGCATCACCATGAGGGTTAGGGATCCTATCTGTTCTATATGGTAGCATACACCCTCACTCCATGCACCAGACAGCCATACAAACATACACACACACACACACACACTGTGGAGTCCACAAATGTCATTCACATACAGATAGCTAACATGTGTGTGACACACACACCACCCCTGCCTATGTCTTGCTTTCTACACTGCAGTATGTACAGATCTCTACAACAGTGTACAGGGGTGTGTAACAATTGGGATGTATTCCCCACCATACGTGGCATATATGGTCACACAAGCAAACACACATGGCAGTACTGTGAATCAAACACCTGCTATATGATGATACATCTGACAGACATGCAGCAGTATTGCCTGCATTATGTGTACCAATGCTACCTTCGGCAATTGTGCTGCTATATGCACATGGGAGGGCATAAGTGTTACAGGTGTCAAGTGATTTACAGTCAGTGACACCCTGACCGCTGTGTAGGTTGTATGTCTTCACCTTCAAGTAACAGTAACATAGCGTACTGTTTGCACATGTTATGGTAGGACAGCTTGTGACACACTTGTGAGCTGTCTTCAGTAAACATCCATCTGCAAAGGTGGACCACCACTTTATGTACACACATCCATCCATACCTGATGTACATCCTACCGTACTGTCAGTATTTCACCATATACAGGTGTCAATGATGGGGCTGAATTGCAACTGCATGTTGTAGTTAGACACAGATGAACTGCATACATCAGCTACTGCACATGCATGGTAGCTGAATGCACACCACTACATGTACATGTGTGTAGGTCCTACATTCCTGTCATGTAGCCATGTTTGTATGCATTGCAATTGGTGGACATGTGTGACGACATACATGACACATGGACTGTTGTATGATATGATAGTTGCCATGGGTAACTAGTACAGAGGGAATGTTACCTCAGTCAACATTGCTACTTTATGTACTGTTAGCATTCAACAGCCATGGACCTACCTTCCATGTGCATGCGTGTGGTTGCTGTAGCCACTTGTCTGCATGGAGGAGAGCAAAAGCTATGCTATATACATATGTGTTGTGTGTGTGTGGGCCATGTACATATCCACGGCAATTACATGTATGTCATATCCAAACATGAGTGTGTTTTTTGGTGTACAGCAACAGTTTTCTGTTACAGCTGTATAAGACCCAGGGCCCCTGTTATGTGTAGAGCCAACCTGGTTATGAACAGTGGTATCATTGCATTGCATAACACATGATGGAACCCTGTCAGTACATGTGTAGTCTGCACAGTTGCTGTAGAGCTATGTACAGTCCACTGGTCATGAGTAACATGGTGTTGTACTAATGTATGGATGTGTGTTGCTGGTCCAAGACATGGTGATGTCTGAGGGCTACATAGTAGAATGCAACATTAACCACTGTGATCTGCACCTGACACATCTGTGATGGGTCTTGAGTGTGTACTGGTCAGTACATGTGAGTGGCCTTCATGTACATGGGGACATTAACACCTGGAGTGGTCCATAATGGTCTTATGGCCCACATGTCTGTATCTGAGGTATACAGCGGTAGTGCTATTGTGCACAACTGTGCCATATGCCAGGTGTCCTCACTGCAGAGATGTCCGTATTCCCCATTGTTGGATCTGGATTGTCAGCTGTGATTACGAATGCTACACATCTAGCACTGAAGACCGGTGTCAGATATATGTAGTGCAGCGTTCGCGCAAACAGTGTTGATTATCGACACACTGTGCCCTTCCGTGTTTAGAATCCGTGTGCATACAAGACAGCCCTTCACTTCTACTAAGTGTGTGAGCATGCCCAGTAAGCCTTTGTGTAGATGGACACATAGTACATTCCAAACGGACGTGTGCTACTGTGTGAGCATGCCCAGTGACACCTTGTGTCGGTTATGTGCCTCTGTGTATGGGCATGACCATTGTAATCCTGTATAGCGATAGTGGTCATCCAGGCAACAGATGTCCATACCCCACGTCAGGATGGATTCCTACATTGAACACACAGGTTTACTGTCTTGAAAGGTGTACTGTCTGTGGCGCGTCTCGTATCTATGTAGTGTTGTAATAGTGCTCCATAGATAGGCAGTTGTCCTGCTCACACCACTGCCATGTGTTTGTCTCCGTCTGCCTTGGGACAGTAATATGCTTTTAGACTGCTCACACTCCATACAATCCCTATCGGCATTTGTTCCATTCTTGATGATGTCATCCACCTAGATGTATGCCTGTGGGAAGGCTGTGTTCCAGTAATCTCAGTAGCCTGTTCTGTAACTGTGTAATGCTGTAGTGTGATAAGATAGTTAGGTGTATGTTCTAATCCAGCCCTGCCATGTGTGTGTGTGTGTTTCCAGCTGCCTGGGGACAGAGTAATGCTTTTAGACTGCTCACTCTCCTTACATTCCCTATCGGCATCTTTGCCTTTGCTGATGATGTCACCCACCTAGAAGTATGCCTCTGGAAGTGCTGTGTTTCAGTAATCTCGGTAGCGTGTTCTGTAACTGCGTAATGCTGTAGTGTGATAAGGTAGTTAGGTCTATGTTCAAATCCCAGCCCTGCTAAATGTGTGTATGTGTCTGTTTCCAGCTGCCTGAGGACAGAGTAATACCTTTAGGCTGCTCACTCTCCATGCATTCCCTATCGGCGTCTTTGCCTTTGCTAATGATGTCACCCACCAATAAGTATGCCTCTGGGAGTGCTGTGTTCCAATAATCTTGGTAGCGCATTCTGTAACTGTATAATGCTGTAGTGTGATAAAGTAGTTAGGTCTATGTTCAAATCCCAGCCTTACCAAGTGTGTGTGTGTTTCCAGCTGTCTGGGGACAGAGTACTGCTTTTAGACTGCTCACATTCCATACATTCCCTATCGGCATCTTTGCCTTTGCTGATGATGTCACCCACCTAGAAGTATGCCTCTGGGAGTGCTGTGTTCCAGTAATCTCGGTAGTGTGTTCTGTAACTGTGTAATACTATAGTGTGATAAGGTAGTTAGGTGTATGTTTAAATCCCAACCCTGCCAAGTGTGTGTGTGTGTGTGTGTGTGTGTGTGTGTGTGTGTGTGTGTGTGTGTGTGTGTGTGTGTTTCCAGCTACCTGGGGACCGAGTAATGCTTTTAGACTGCTCACTCTCCATACATTCCCTATCGGCATCTTTGCCTTTGCTGATGATGTCACCCACCTAGAAGTATGCCTCTGGGAGTACTGCATTCCAGTAATCTCAGTAGCATGTTCTGTAACTGTGTAATGCTGTAGTGTGATAAGGTAGTTAGGTCTATGTTCAAATGCCAGCTCTGCCAAGTGTGTGTGTGTGTGTATTTCCAGCTGTCTGTGGACAGAGTAATGCTTTTAGACTGCTCACTCTCCATGCATTCCCTATCGGCGTCTTTGCCTTTGCTGATGATGTCACCCACCTAGAAGTATGCCTCTGGGAGTGCTGCATTCCAGTAATCTCAGTAGCGCGTTCTGTAACTGCGTAATGCTGTAGTGTGGTAAGGTAGTTAGGTCTATGTATAAATCCCAGCCCTGCCAAGTGTGTGTGTGTTTCCAGCTGCCTGGGGCTAGAGTAATGCTTTTAGACTGCTCACTCTCCATACATTCCCTATCGGCGTCTTTGCCTTTGCTGATGATGTCACCCACCTAGAAGTATGCCTCTGGGAGTGCTGTGTTCCAGTAATCTCGGTAGCGCGTTTTGTAACTCCGTAATGCTGTAGTGTGATAAGGTAGTTAGATGTATATTCAAATCCCAGCCCTGCCAAGTGTGTGTGTTTCCAGCTACCTGGGGACCGAGTAATGCTTTTAGACTGCTCACTCTCCATACATTCCCTATCGGCGTCCTTGCCTTTGCTGATGATGTCACCCACTTAGAAGTATGCCTCTGGGAGTGCTGTATTCCAGTAATCTCGGTAGCGCGTTCTGTAACTCCATAATGCTATAGCGTGATAAGGTAGTTAAGTCTATGTTCAAATGCCAGCCCTGCTAAGTGTGTGTGTGTTTCCAGCTGCTTAGCGACAGAGAAATACTTTTAGACTGCTCACTCTCTATACATTCCCTATCGGCATCTTTGCCTTTGCTGATGATGTCACCCACCTAGAAGTATGCCTCTGGGAGTGCTGCATTCCAGTAATCTTGGTAGCGTGTTCTGTAAATGCGTAATGCTGTAGTGTGATAAGGTAGTTAGGTTTATGTTCAAATCCCAGCCTTGCCATGTGCGTGTGTGTTTCCAGCTGCCTGGGGACAGAGTAATACTTTTAGACTGCTCACTCTCCATGCATTCCCTATCGGCGTCTTTGCCTTTGCTGGTGATGTCACCCACCTAGAAGTATGCCTCTGGGAGTGCTGTATTCCAGTAATCTCGGTAGCGCATTCTGTAACTGTGTAATGCTGTAGTGTGATAAGGTAGTTAAGTCTATGTTCAACTCTCAGCCCTGCCAAGTGTGTGTGTGTGTGTGTGTGTGTGTGTGTGTGTGTGTGTGTGTGTTTCCAGCTGCCTGGGGACAGAATCATGCTTTTAGACTGCTCACTCTCCATACATTCCCTATCGGTTTCTTTGCCTTTGCTGATGATGTCACCCACCTAGACGTACGCCTCTGGGAGTGCTGTGTTCCTATAATCTCTGTAGCGTGTTCTGTAACTGCGTAATGCTGTAGTGTGATAAGGTGTTTAGGTGTATGTTCTATTCCCAGCCCTGCCAAGTGTGTGTGTTTCCCGCTGCCTAGAGACAGGGTAATGCTTTTAGACTGCTCACTCTCCATACATTCCCTATCGGCGTCTTTGCCTTTGCTGATGATGTCACCCACCTAGAAGTATGCCCCTGGGAGTACTGTGTCCCAGTAATCTCAGTAGTGTGTTCTGTAACTGTGTAATGCTGTAGTGTGATAGAATAGATAAGTACGTGTTCGATTCTAAGTCATGACAGGTGCGTGTGTTTGGCAGACATATCCTATGTGTTGGTATCTGTGAGTGGCTAGCTCCAGGATGTGTTGAGTGTGTTTTGTTGCATTCCTGTATAGTGTCCACAAATGTCATAATTGGCCAAGAGACCGGGCTGTCAACACATACACATACATTCGCCAATAGGTCTGGTGGGTAAATGTCAGCAGCCCTACTCTTACTCTTACTACAATCTGACCCATGTGATGCAACGTAACACCTTGCCTTGATAGTAACACCACTACATAATGCAGGTGGCACATGTGGTTTCCGTTTCATTCTTGTCTAATGCTTTGGTGTCATGTGGTCCGCTGTTGTGATATAAATTCAATATCTACGTCTGTGTGTGTATATGTATATGTGTATGTGTGTGTGTGTGTGTGTGTGTGTGTGTGTGTGTGTGTGTGTGTGTGTGTGTGTGTGTGTGTGTGTGTGTGTGTAGATATATATATATATATATATATATATATATATATATATATATATATATATATATATATATATATATATATATAGATAGATAGTTTTATATATATATATATATATATATATATATATATATATATATATATATATATATATATATGTATGTATTTGGACATTAGCACTATTGAATGTCTGTGCTGGATGATCTATACCTGATCACCTTGGATGGATGTAAATCTGCCATGACTTAGTGGTATAGTGCATCGTCTGTGGTGTACGGGGTCCTGGGCTCTAGTCATGTAGAGACCGATTATTTTGTTGATGGGAAGAACAAGGGATATCGAACATGGTGATAGTAAGGCACCTTTAACTAGTTGTGTGTGGATCTGAGTGACAGTAAGCAGTGGTTATTAATTTGAAGGATCAGTATAGGTCATATAACTATGCATTAGAAGACAATACTATGCAAATGAGGTCGACAGTAGTAAATCCCGTTTATCCCCAGGGTGTGATGCAGATCCCAAGAGTGTATGTGTGTAGATAGCCGGGTGCAGGACTGAAATATAGGTGAAGGCATGGGAGGGGTTTTAGGCATACTGTACGTACGTTGGAGCCCTGTGCCTCGGGATTGATCCTGCCTTAGCATGCTTAAGCTAGGGGTGTGTCTATACCTGCCTGGTGAAATTGGGAGGAACAACAGCAGTAGTGGAGTAGTCAAGGTGAACAGGCTGCACAGACAGGTGATAATTAGTACAATCAGCAGATTACATGGCCAGCCCACCCATGAACACTACGGTAAAGTGGCCAAGCACCATACACACAGGTTTCTCCCACACTCTACACCACCGGTGTAAACATGCAGGGACATTTCTCGACACAATCCAACCAAATGAGAAGGGCTGCAGCAGGCAACATGGACCAACATGTGCAAGAGGCTGAGGGTGGTTAGGATGTGAATGCTGCCGAACAACCCTTAGTGAGGTGACAGAACACTTTGCAGACCCAGGGTAACCTACCAGGGGCTACATGGGCTGGAGATAATGGAGTGCTATGGGGTGGACAGAGACCTCCTACAGCAGCTTGTTGAGCTGTGCCGGCCACACCTGACACATCGAACAGTTCGAGGGAAACCCATCCCAGTGGATACCAAGGTATGTGTTGGCCTAGGTATACTAGCCACAGGTACCTCCCAATGCACAACTGGGGATATCATGGGGATCTCAGAGGTATCTGCATCCATAGTATTGCAACAGTTCACAGACGCCATGTCACCACATATCAGTGAACACGTACATGTCCTCAACACATGTGCTTTGTTGGCCAGCAATATGCATCCCTCCCACCAAATGGCAGACTACCCTGGGGTATTGGGTGCTATAGCCTGCACGCACATACAAATCAAAGCACCACCCGTTGAGCGGGGTAAGGCCTACAGTCACTGCAGGGGCATACCCTCCAACAGCTAGGCCGTATGCGATGGACAGGGCATTAAACTGAATGTGTGTGCTGTCTGCCCTGGAAGCTATGACGATTCCGATATATGGCATCTGGCACAGCTGTACCACACCTTTGGCAATATGTACATCCCCTACAGTCACATAGTGGGGAATGCTGGGTAACCACTGGAGTCATGACTGATGACACCCATCAGCAATGCACACACACCTGAACAACTACACCATACTGAACCACATGCACAGGCAAGACATACAATTGAGCATGTGTTTGGAATGCTGAGGTCACAGTTCTGGTGTCTGGACACATCCAATGGAGCCTTGCAGTATTCACCACCTACATGCACACAAATTGTTATGGTATGTGCTATGCTACACAATCTGATCCTGCGGTAACAGTTGCAGCAGGAACAGCATGAGGCAGGGCCACACAGCCCCCTACCAATGCCAAGGCCTGTACGGGCACAGTGTGACTTGGAGGAGGAACTACCTGAGCTGGACCCAGTCGGCGAAAGGAGGCATGCACAGTATGACCTGCCATTGGCAAGGAGGCAACACATGGCATATGCACTGACACAGTAGGTACCCAGGGAATTTCACCCTCTCTGACTCGCACAGACAGTACAAGGGATACCAAACATGACACTACCTGTGCTCATCCATGTACAGGAAGTGCACTGTGTGCATCCGACATAGGCAGCCCTCCAGCACCATCCTCAACTCTGGAACACCCCCAAGGTAAGTCAATCAACCTACCAATTGGCAGTTGTATCAGAATGTGTATTTACCTGTAGCTATGGTATGGATGTGAGCATACAAGGGAATTTGGTGGCAGACTATTAGGGCAGCAGGCAGTGCACATCCATAGCGGCACCTTAACATCTGTAGCACAAACCGGGGCCACAATAGTAGCCAGTAGTACACAGGGTGTCCTAACCCACTGCAGGTTATGGGCTGAACATCATGTCTGTCCATACAGCCCACACAAGCCTCATACAGCTGGACAGGTGTAGACCACTACAGAGAAATGCTATACAATGGCCTCTGGAGATGCCCAGTGGATGACCCCAACCCTCACAAACACACACACAGACTACAGCAGGCCAGGCAGTAGGATGCAGGTTGTGAAGGCTAGGACGTCTGAAACCACTATGCTGGTAATTCAAGCTAGGATCTGACGTACACTGGTATGCCTCCAACCAGCAATTTAGGTAGGTCCACACACTGAAATGGAGTACCTGGCATACCAGTACAGTAGTCACAAATGTGTACAACTGTCAGCTGTGCACCCCTTCCAACATACACATGTGAGAGTCAGGTGCGCCACCCCCAGTGCTGTGTAGGACTGTGGATGCAGTTGAATGTCTCCCGACGCTGTGCAGAAATGTAGCAACAGTCAATGCCACATGACCGTTAGCTACCCTGCAGATACAGCATGCCACCTGTCGGTGTACAACGCAGGGGTCGGCACCACAGTACTGACTATATGGACATGTGACACATGCGATCCAGTAGACCATACTGGGCATGCTCAAACACATGATGGTATGACGGTAATGTCAGTCAACAACATGCGTAACAGTCATACTGGGCATGCTCACACACTGAAACACAGAAGAGCCAGGTCTACAAACACCAGTGGTCTGGACATATCTGCCAGTACCTTGCTATACTGTTGGATGACTGTGCTGTATGGTATGTGTGTGGTACTGTCTATTGTCTGTATATATGCCATGGTGTATCAGCAATTCACATGAGCTGTGTGCGCAGGGTATTGCTACCAACACGTGCAAAGGACGGTTCTTTGTTTTCATCCAGAATGACGCCTTTGGATACAGAGTGGGTAAGGCACATTCCAGCAGGTGGGAGCGGTTGTGCGTGGGTTTGCATGTTGTTAAGCACTGCTGACCTCTGGTTACGCCTCCTTATACTTGTTTAGACTCCACATTTCTTTAATAGTGCAATACTCGCATACTGGTAGACAAACACGTGTACACCCGCTCGCTTACTCACTTGCACGTACACCGACATCGGTGCTTCCATTTGTCACTCATGCTGGGTGGGCGCGATCCCTTGTGATGCCTATTACATCGGACTACATGATTACAGTATTGGGTATGGCTAAACATTAGGCGACGGCAGGCGTTCGACTGTACGGACTCGGCGGCCTGTCCAGTGACGTAATCATATGATATGCGTCTTCCTCATACAATTTGCTCCCATCTGGCTGATACATGGGAACTGATACTCTGCAATGCTGACATGCAAATGTGTTTTGGGAAACGCATCTCTCATCCGGGTCATGCTACCACATACCTATTTTAGGATTTCCACCTTTTAGATTGTCCACATTCTAGGGGTAACACTTTTCCCACTTTGCATGGGACAGTCCCTCATTAGGCATATGTGTCATGTGACAATACTCTAGCCATAGCTAATGTCCCGATTACAGGACAATATTATATTCTACGTGTCTGTAATAGTTGCATGTAACGGTTATTGTATACATGACATGCTGATATGTTATGTGAAGTAGCATAAGCAAATTGACTGCTGCTAGACTAAGCTTTGATTTGTGCGACAAAGTAGCATAAGCAACTTGACTGCTGCTAGACTAGGCTTTGATTTGTGTGACTATGTATATGTCTGTACTATGCATGGCTGTAGGTATGTTCTGACCTGGTATGTCTGACATTTCTACAGAGCAGCTCCCACTTTGGCCATTTGGAAAGGTGGCAGCCCTATAGGACCTATATGTAGAGCTGTCACATTTGGCAAGGCAACACATACCCACAGCCAGTAATATACTGACTACTTCACCGGTTTGCATACGTTAAGGTTATTCTTGTAGCATTATAGTTGCGAATACGGTTTCCTATAACATGTACCTGTTTCAGATACAACAATATCATTTTATGACACCACTACACACAATATATGAACTCTTTTCCCGATATCACAGGCCATGTGCAGTAACATTCATTTTGCAGGACACAACTGCCCTGAGTAGAGTGTCCCTCACAAAGGCAGACAGGTGGTAACCCCACACTATTATGCTATCATCTACCTAAGGTGGTCAGCGGAATATGCACTTTCCATCACTAGCAGACCTCACATACAAATGGGGGAGAATGAACACTGTATCAGGGACACTGCATAACACCCTGAGGGACACATTTAGATGATTGGTTCTATTAACCTGACACATTGACAGTCACAGGGCATATGTATTCATTCACATTTGTCGAGGTACATGCTGTTCATGACTCATACATGTATTCATTAATCATTACGTGTATTCTGCCACCTGTCCACCTAAACGTACTAGTTCTGGAAGTGTTTAGTTAGGACTGTGTTACATTCTGATTTGTAATCATGGATGCCCATGCTAATCGACTACAAGGCACTGATATAGTCCCTATGTGTTCCCCCAATGGTTTACGGACTATCCAGTAGATGTGCTCTTCAGGTATGGGAGGTATAGGCATCTGCTATGCCCACATAGGAATATTAATTACTTCCACGGGGCATGCCTAATACATCTCTGCCAACCAACACCTGCACACTTATGCCCATTATTGCATACCCATGATTCCATTACCTGACACCCCTCTACAGCACTCATGACTCATACTTACTGTGAGCACAGCTGGGGTATGAACACACCCCTACACACTGCACACACTCCCCGTCTCGGGACACATGAAGTATATTCTGTCAAACCATGTGTTATCAGACTTGCACAACCTACTGTTCCGTGTACAGCTACATCCTGCTCGCATCGATTACCATGGGTTCATATGTAAAGTGAATTTTTGGTGTCCCGTTATCCATGTTTAAAGTGTAGACCTTGCAGATCTCTCACACTGGTACTTTCCTGCCGGTGTTTTTGAAAGCAGTGGTGTATTCACCTTTATTGCGTGTCTGTATGTCTGACCGGCCTAGCTGGGTGGTGTGGGAGGGCAACGTTTGTTTATTGGACCTCCCAGTAGCATATGCCCGGTCTGTATATCTACAGTAACATATATATATATATATATATATATATATATATATATATATATATATATATATATATATATATATATATATATATATATATATATATATATATATATATATATATGATATTATATTTATATTTCTCTGTCTGTATATGTATGGATATATATGTATATATATATATATATATATATATATATATATATATATATATATATATATATATATATATATATATATATATATATATATATATATATATAAAGAGAGAGAGAGAGATATGCTGTCAGGCATTACGTCTATTCCACCATCTGTTGACCTAATATCACTAGTTCTGGCGGGGTTTAGTTAGGACTGTGTTGGGTTCTGATTCCTAATCACGGACGTCCATGATCATTGGGTACAGGGCACTGATATAATCCCTATGTGTTCCCCAAATGGCTTACGGACTATCCAGTAGATATGCTGTACATGTTTGGGAGTTATGAGCATCAGCAATGCCCACATAGGAATATTAATTACTTCCGCTGGGCGTGCCTACTACATCTCTGCCAACCAACACCTGCACACTTAGGTCCATTAGTGCATACCCATGATTCACCTACCTGACACTCCTCTACAGCACTCATGACTCATACTTACTGTGAGCGCAGCTGGTGTATGAACACACCCCTACACACTGCCCACTCTCCCCGTCTCGGGACACATGTCGTACGTCTTGTCAACCCATGTGTTATTACACTTGCACAACCTACTGTTCCATGTACAGCTGCATCCTGCTCGCCTCAATGACCATAGGCTGCTTGTATAGTGAATTTTGGCGTCACGCAAGGGACCCCGTTATCCATGTTTAAAGTGTAGACCTTGCAGATCTCTCCCACTGATACTTTCCTGCTGGTGGTTTGGAAAGCAGTGGTGTATTTACCTTTATTGCATGTCTGTATGTCTGACTGGCCTAGCTGGGCAGTGTGGGGGGGTAAATGTTTGTTTATTGGACCTCCCAGTAACATATGCCCAGTCTGAACATATGTTACCCGTAATTGCTTGCTGTACAGTAAACTAGTTATGTACATGTGTATATCTACAATGACATATATATATTTAATTTGTGTATATGTCTATATATCAATAAATATATGTGTGTGTGTATATATATATATATATATATATATATATATATATATATTTGTATATGTGTGTGTGTATGTATGTATGCATGTATATATATGTATATATATGGGTCTACCTGAAATGGTCGACAAGCCATTTGATCGAATCTCATTTGGTCGACAATTCATTTGGTCGACAGGCAGATTTGCCCCCCACCCCAATGTTGTGCGACCCTGGAGTTGATATATATAGTTGGGGGGTGTGGGGGGCACAGCCCCCCACATTGGGGGGTGTGGGGAGCGAAGCCCCCCACGTAACATGCTTGTCGACCAAATGAATTGTCGACCAAATGAAATTCGATCAAATGGCTTGTCGACCATCTCAGGTAGACCCACATATATATATATATATATATATATATATATATATATATATATATATATGGGTCTACCTGACAATGCTGAAAGCTGACAACGCCAACGATGAGAACACCGACACCAGAAGATCGAAAACTGAGATGACCGACAGATGAAAACCCCGATGCTGAGAACACCGACATGTGAAAAGGCTATGTAAGTATGTGGTAGTGACGGACATTAGGGTTAGGGTGCGAGTAAGGTAAGTGTGCAATATTGACGGACTCTAGGGATAGGGGTGGGTTAAGTGAGTTAGGGTTAGGGCGCGGGTTAGGTGAGTGTGCGATAGTGACAGTCTTTAGGGTTAGGGGCGGGTTAAGTGAGTTAGGGTTAGGGCGCAGGTTAGGTGAGTGTGTGATAGTGACAGTCTTTAGGGTTAGGGGTGGGTTAAGTGAGTTAGGGTTAGGGCGCGGGTTAGGTGAGTGTGCGATAGTGACGGACCTTAGGGTTAGGGTTTGGGTTAAGGTTATAGATAGTTGTGTATATAAGGTTTAGTGTGGGTTTGTAAGGATTTTGATGTGCTTGTGTTGTGTGTGTGCTTTTTGGACAGGGGATTTGTTTTATTTGTTGATTGTCGGGATTGTGGTGTGTCGGGCATGTGAGGTTTCATGTTTGTGAACTTTCTGTTATGTGGTGTCAGTGATTTCGTTGTCGGTGTTGTAGTAAGTCGGTGTTGTCAGGTAGACCCATATACACACATCTGTGTGTCTGTTGACCAATATATTTCCTGTACAAACACACTTACACATGCGTATTGGGTTTTATCTCTGCTTCAACAGCATACTATTGCCTTAGTCATTATGACACCGACACTTCACTCCGGTTAACTTGTAATCGGTATATAGCACGTTATACAGTGGACAGATGTCGTACTTTGTTCATGTATGGAGTACCGTTGATAAGTGTGATGTGATGCAGTATCATTTGACCTATTCCTCATCTACACAGCCTAGTATGCCTGCTACTGTATTTGTGTCTGTGCACATTCATCTTATTTATGTCAATAAATGGAGTGCATGTGTTACAGAGAATGTACGTCAACATATTGATGTCTGCATGTTGTTGTGTCTTTCAGCTTTTCCCGGTTAGGGGTTGCCACAGCGGAACTCCGGTCCGCTAATGATTGGCTTGTAGACTTTTACGTGCATAGTTGCCAGCCCTGACGCACAACCTTCAACGATGGTGCGCCCATTCACACGTCTCCACGCAGAAGACGCTCTAGCTGAGAATCGCACCTACGTACTAGCTGACCTACATGGGCTGCTCCATTGGAACCGGCGCAACCAACCCTGGCACTCCTGTATCCATAATGGCATAGCCATGGTTCCTCCAACCCACCCGTGTTGAGTTTCCATGCGTAACAGCCGTTATCCACATGATATCGCAGCCATGACACACCTTTACACATTGCCCTCTCTAGAGCGTTAGGGGCCCTACACACATTTTGTACCACCTCGTATATTATTTGCACATACATGCCTTTCCTGGTGTTATGGATTATGGCCATTTGCGGGTTACAAGTGTAGGTGGTTACAACATGAACTACATTCCATCTGTGTATAATGTTGACGTAGCAGTTCAGCGATATTATGCCCACTGGTATAACCCTGCCTCTGGCGTGAATACCGGTGCTCTGCTCACTCATAGGCAGCTTTATCTGACATAAGCTGCAAGCAGTGTATCATACCTTAGCTGCTCTAGATTCCCTTCACAACCCTTGTGTATGCTTTCTCCTTTTGGTATTCATTCTAGATATATATATATCTATATATCTATATATATATATATATATATATATATATATATATATTTAATTGTTTTTTCTTTTCATGTATTTCTTTATTTTATGTCTGTGGATATATATCTATACACACACCTATATAGCTATATATACATATATAAGTTACATCTGAACAAAACAACATACATTTCTTATGCTGGGAGCTGCCGGTGCACTTGCATATCCTTATTGTGAGTTACATATGTTTACTGCCACTTCTTTGTGCTTAGGTGTGCCTTATTCATTATGACAGTTCCACTTTGATTGATGGAATCTGGTTAACGTCCCCATGCGAAACACATGTTCACCTTTACGTGTTTAAATGTTGGCTGTACAGCACAGAGGCATTCATTACACAAGAAAGTGATATGTGCTATAGTCGTACTTGAACCGGGAATGCATTTACGTTAGGCGGATGCTCTAACCACTACACTATTGGTGTTCTGCTTCATTTATATGTATACCCATGGTTCATAGCTACCCTAACATATGCCTCACCGCTTCACTTACACAGCAGGCATCCATTCTCCTGCTGGGTAAACCACGGTACTACACATACGACATTCCCTATTCCCTACTGCTCTGGACCCGTGCTGCATGTTTACTCACTTCAAGGATATTCAGAACTCCAAAGCTTATAGTCCTGGCACATACTTGTGTTTGATTGTCAGGGTGTTCATGTGGTGATCCGGGTTTAGGCTTGTCCGACTGGTGACCGGAACTTCCCTGACTCTCTTCTAATGTCAGACTTAGCACATGGATGGAGTTGGTCCCGATTTTGACATTCTACCTGTGTTTACAGACGCAGGGGTTTGGCCACCTTTGACCAGAATATTATGTTGGCACTACATAATATAGTGTGTGGGAGTGGTTCCACTACATAATACAGGGTGGGGGGTGTTTCCACTGGTGTTTCCATTCACATTTGACTATTTCAGTCACATATACGATGAATATTATTCTGGACATCACTTATGACTTCACTACAGGTATGCAATAGTACTGTCTACATATGTGACAGTTGGTTGGTGTACATATGTGTACGGACCTCTGTAATAGTGACAGGGACAAGGCAATGACAAATCAGGGACAATCACGGACACTTCGACAATATTAGTACCATTAACTTGAAACATGTTGACAGATTCAGAGCCATATGTATTAATACTTGTTTTCTGCAGTTAAATGCGTCTATTACTCTTAATTAATGTCATTGGTCATTCAAGTGTCATTCAACACCTTTCCTCCAAAGGTCACTGGTTTTGTGGGTGATTCAGAGGCTGGCCAGTTATTGTGCAAATGCTCTGACCATTGGTAGGGTTGCCACATTTACATATGTCCAGGATGGACTATATTCTGGACACACCAGATTGTTTAGGCCAACACATACCCATGGTCAGTACAGGGTTTAGAACATTCATTATTTTCCTAGATGAGAGCCTATTCCTGTAGCACTTTAGTTGCTTATTCTGTTTCTTGCCCAATTTACATATTTTACATCCAGAAATAACTGTTTTAGGCAACTGTTACATGACTTATGGTACATAGTTATTTCCTACAATCACAGGACATTTGCCATTTTATCATTCTTGGTCAGGACACACCTACCCGAACAGTGACTGTCCCTCACACAGTGGGTAAGGTGGTACCCTGCTTACGTCAGCGCCTTAATCACCCTATTTCCAAGTGCCACTATGCGACTGTGTACAATATATTCTCTCGATAATTCTTGTGGGGAGACGTGCATCACGGGCAGGTGTTTGATCCTGGGTAGTAGGCTCTGCATGACCATCTAGAGGCTGAACAGTTTTGTAAACCACTACTGCACATACAACTTCTGTCCAGATGTCTACAGGAGTGGACATCGTGTTGTGATACCAAGTCTGCTGTTTACATAGGATACGTATCCCATGAGGGATATCCAAAAATTGAACAAGGAAATAACCATCCATTCTTTTGGATTTACGAAAATGTGTTAGGGTTTTACATGCAAGGGATACATAGTTTGCAATCCTGACACTGCCTAGGGTGACACTGCCTACTACATATGAGTAGTGGTCAGTATTTGTAGCTATGGCTGCGCTAAGCTAGTCGCCCGAGTATGGCTGGATTTGGTGGATGTTCAAGAATGGGGGTGGGTTGTGTGCTGTAGAGGAGATGATGGGTATTCAATTATGCATCCAGGTGTGTTACATTTGGATGGCCCAGTTCCGTACAGAGCATTCTGTGGGTATGTGCCAGTGATGTTTCTGTACATGTGTATTGCACATTTTAATATTCACATGTTTTGTGATTGTGTTCTACAGTATGGCCTGTCAGGTTGTATTGCGGATGTGTATGCTTGTTCTATGCGTTTCTTTCTGATTCACACGCTGCTCCCTCATACACCTCCAGTTCACCTATTGTGCATCCAACACAGTCTCGCCTTTGTGGATTATAACATTACCCATCACCCCCACACACATATTCCAGACACTCCATCCATCCCTTCTTTGGTTGATGGCCCATGGCACAGTCAAGGGAACACATTTGCATACACTACATATGTCAGGTACCTGTATGGGTGTGAGGACTACCCTGGCATTTTTCACCTTCCACATGCTGTACATCACGCACATAGATACACGCCAGTACTTATCTTTCATGACATGGTAGGTACACCCGGGTAATACCCGTTCAACTTTTACACATCCTGACAAAAACAGCTTGGACCGCATATGGGCGGATTTCTGGTCGACTGCTCTGACCATTGGTAGGGTTGCCACCTTTTCATATTGCCAGCATAGGATATTTTCCAGAAACAAATCGGATTCTACAGGACAACACATACCCATGGTCAGTACTACAGATACTACTTTTGTTTTATGCCTACATATTGGCTTATTGTTGTAGCAGTTTATATGCTCCGTCTGTTTCGTATACTTGCTTATCTATTTCTTGTAACGTGGTATGTTACATACGGATATTACTATTGTACATGACTATTATATGCGTTGCGGGACATAATTATGTCATACGGTCACAGGGCATTTTACACTTAGAATGGTTTCGGTATGGACACAACTGCCCAGCTGTGTACTATCCCTCACAATGTGGGACAGGTGGTAATCCTGACCATTGCGCTAGACGTAGCTATTGTTGGCATGCTAATATGATGTGTTTCACTTCCACTTGGTATAACTATGTACACTGCATTGAACTACGGGCACACGGTTTTAATTGTCATTTGTTCGAGGAATGGAGACTCGATATTCACTAACGTGCATTTGTGTTTGCTTCTTGTGTTCGCAAGAACTGTCTTGCATTCTTTGCATACGTTTCAGTGTCCACGGACACTTACAGGTGTGATTACTATTGCAGGCAGACTGTAATATTTAGCATTTTAGGTTGCACGTTAACAGCCAACATTTCCACGCCTCCCTGCTGCACTTCGACATGCCCCATGCACTCACGCTCGTTTCCTATGCACGTGGCTGTGGTGGCAGCATGCCTTCATTAATATGCATATGGCGCTATTGCGCCATCTACACGCCGCACGGTCGGTGGAAGCCTAACGCCGGCCTTGCGCCGAGCTTCATGAATCCCGGGGAATGAGTTTTCTTCAATTTCAGCAATACTTGCAATTTGATTAAAAGAATTACCCAATTCCAGAAGCACCTATATGAGATATATTCTCTTAATTTTGGTGATTATAAACTGGTATGACAAATAATAAGGTATAACATTCAGTGTGTAGTACATAACTTTCCAAATGTCATAGTGCCATAATTGTGTCATATAATATGTCTTGTTTCATTTTACTTTATCTGTTAACTAGATAAACCCTCTAGGGACAAATGCCTCTTCAGGGGAACTAAAGAAATCAAACCCAGGACTGTGACATGAAGACCATTAGGAACACCCAGCATTAATCCTCTGTGCTAAACTGCTAGCACATTAACACCATTTTATTAAAAAGTGCCTTGGTTAAGGTTTTGAGCTGCTAATGAGGTTTAGCCTATAGTCTTGGGTTTAATTCCCTTAATTTCCACTTGCAAACTGCATGACTGTGAGCAAGTTAATTAAACAGACAGTGCTCCTAGCTTGCCCTTGAAAATAACACTAGTGCACAGTTGGCTTACCAAGATAAATTAAAAATGCCTATTGCAAAAGTATGTTGTTTGTTCCTTGTCAGTCTAGAAGTCTCTAACAATAATCTGTCATTTTATTATGTCTGCTACATTTGGTATGTGTATTGTAAAGAGATGTGTCATCTCAATGTTTGACAGAGAAATTATCTTTACTGCCTCCTCCCCATGCTGTGGAATTCAATGCATGACTATTATTAAAATTAACAAATTTTAAGGGGAAGTATTTGGACTAATAAAGTAGAAAAATGCACTAAACTGAGCTCATTAAATTATATTTATGCTGCATATTTAATATCTCAGAGCTACATACAATTATCTACATATTCAGAATGTGCTGTCTTCATTCAGCAGTTCCAGTGAAACTAATGCTGATTTTAGAGCTGAACAATTTTGTAATTACCCTTTATGGTTCATTATTATATAGATGTCATAACATGACAATCAGACATAGGTTTGTAATGCAATAATAAACATGCCATATAATATCAGAGCTTAAAAGAAGTGAGATGCCTTTTAAATGAGCTGTCACTACAATCTTGTTATTTGCAGTATGCACTTTTCAGCCTACAGTCTTAACAAGATAATGATATATGCACTGAAAAGTCTACATTTCTGAGATACAAATAACAGCAGCAAGCAGCACATGCAGTTGTAGCTCAAATGGAATAGTTTAATATTGATGAAAGAATGATTCATTACTATATTTATTTCTTTTATTAGTTTTGTAATTCTTTAGGACTCACAAGAAGCAAGTGTGTGCTGAATGCTTGCTGACAAGATGAGTCAGGAGAATGAAGTATCTGACTAGATTGTAAGAAAGTCGGATATTATGAACTGGAGGTTGTGGGTGCCAAACATGGGTACAGAATGCATAACTCTATATTACATAAAGTGTTAGATCATAATACTGGTTTTCAGGTAATAAAACAAATTTAATGCATGACAGCATTCCTTACTGTCCTATTCAGATGGCAAATTAAGTCATCCTGCACATGACTGTCTATGTTTCTCAGTTACTGAATGATGAAAATCATCATGGTAATATGGGATGATGATATCTCATGTATTTGAATGTGTGCCAGATGTAAATGAGTCACGTCTGCCTAGGATCCCTGTCATGTTCGGGTTACCTAAGATACATAAAGACTTAGATCAACCACCTATGCAGCCCATAGTTGATGCAAAGGGCTCCATTACCCACCCTATAGCCAAATTCTTGGACATCAGATTGAAGAACTTTGCGCGACGTGAACCTTTACTATGTAATGACTCATGGGACTTTTTGAAAAGGATTAATGTGTTAGAATTTGATGAAATAGTCAGTTTCATCACAATCAATGTCAGAGATTTATATACGGTAATACCGCATACCATAGGCATGGAATGGCTTTGTGAATTATTGGTGGGTAAGGGTCTTCCCCAGCCACTGGTTAATACCTATGAGACTTTATTAGAACTACTACTCACAAATAATTTCATTCTATTCAATAATTAACTGTTTTTACAAATTGAAGGTGTGGCAATGGGGTCAGTGTGTGGTGGTTTGTATGCCAACATAACTATGTTGGAAAGGGAAAGGAGATTTTTAATAAATACCCCATGGTTTAAGTTCTGTACATTGTATACAGGGTTCTTGGATGATGTCTTTATTTGTTGGAATGGTCCGAGAGACAAGATCCCCCTATTTTTAGAATATATCAATGGCACAATCAGTTTTTAAAGTTCACACATGAGGTTAACAGTAAACAAATAGCATATTTGGACGTCTTACTGAAGAAAGAGTGTCATTTGAAGGCCTTTGTAGCACAAATTCATAGGAAAGCAATCTATTCAAACAGCTTTCTGCATTTTGATAGTGCACACCCATTTAAACAAAAAAGAGGGGTAGTAAAGGGCCAATTTGTAAGGGCAGCTCGGATGGTTAGTTTGTTTGATAACTTCTTTGATGAGTGTGACCATCTGAAAGCTATGTTTTGCAAGAGGGGTTACCTGTTATGGCTCCTTAATGAAGTCATGACTGAGGTGGTCAACAAAAGAGAAAGAGTTTTTTTTAAACCCTTGTTAGGTCACCATGAGGTGATACCTGCCCAGGGCATGCCTCCTATTGATGGCTGTTTGGTTAATGGAGTAGGAACTGACTTGGCCCAATCCAATGTTGAACAGAATTCAAATTTTAAATGTGCTTTTATTACTACTTTTCACAGTAACAGTAAGGATATGTTATATATTTTATTCAAAAATTGGGCTATATTGCTTAATGATAGGGATATCAGAGAATGTGTTGGAAGTAAACCAAATATTGTTTTTAAGAGAGGGATGAACCTGAAATGCATTTTAGAGTATAACAGAAACATTGTACATGCAGGCTCTATGAAAAATGTGGTTCCTGTGCTCAGTGTAGTTTTGTGATGGAAGGACACAAATTCTTGCTGAATGGTTTTAAAATGCAGGTGAATAAGAAGGTGTACTGTCATACTGAAAGAGTTGCTTATTGTGCAGTGTGTAACTCAAGTGAATGTTTCTATATCAGAAAGACTGAGAGGAAATTTAAAAACATAATTTATGAGCATTTAAGGGATATCAGACTTGGTAAATCCACAAATGCCTTGAGTAAACACTGCACAGAAAAATCAGACCACTCTTTCAAATTTTCATGGTGGACACTGTTGACTTGGAAAAAAAGAGGTGGCCCATGGGGGCTGCTTTTGGAAAAGAAAGAATTAATCTGGCAGGCCCACCTAAATGTGGGGCAATGGCCAGGATTAAATGATTCACTCTCCATTTCTTGCCTGTTAAAACTAAAAGCAATGGAAAGGTAAAATATAAAAAATAAAACATATAAAACATATTTATATACATTTTTATATATACTTTCATTTTTATATAAACACCATTTTATAGATTTTATACATTATGTGTATACTTGTATTTATTTTCAGCATATTTACAATTGTTAATGTCATTTAAATGCTGGTTTTAAAGAGTGTCTTTTTAAGAATATTTTTATGATTGCATTTCATGAATATTTATGAGTTCAGGGAGGTCCTTTTTAGTCAGTGTGATGGGATTGGTTTATTACTTAATTATTGCTCTTGCAGGATGTACTTAAGAGTGTTTCCTGGATTTGCTCATGTCTGATGAAGTTGAGAAGGTTTTTTGATGAAAGCGCTTATCTATTTGTTATTTTGGTTTAATAAAGTGTTTTTACTTCTCCCAAAGTGCTTTGCAGTCATTTATTACAAGGATTTACTTGAGTTGCTGAAGTGCGTGGTTCCAGGAGTGCTGACTTTGTTTTTCTACATCTTGAGACATTGTCTATCTCACCTTTCCTAAATTGCAATTAAAGTCTAACATCCCCATAATAGACATATTTGTTACCACATAATTTTGAATTTCCTCATTATTTTCAGTTGCATTTGTATACACATGCACTACAATTATACTAAATGGATCTATATCATGACATCAAAAAGACCGGAGAGTGAACAGCTTAAACAATGAAAATGCCTTACCTCAAAGTCACTCTTGTAGGGGGCTGCAACCCCCCACACCTCCTGCTAATTATATATACCAACTCTGAGATCACACTACATTGAGGAAAGGGCAAATGTTCCGATCTTCACTGTATCGCAATCTCACAAAAAACACATCAATGAATGGCATTTCTGATGTTAAAGCCATTCATTTCGTGATAGGAACCCATTCTAAACACCTTCTGCCCCTTTCTTACATCACACACTGAAACTTTCCCTGCTACCTCCACCAATATATCAAATATTTTAATCTAAGTTTTTGTAGTACTGCAATATGTAAATGTACATCTTTCCCTGTAGTCCACACCAGTTTTTTTCCACAACATTCAAATTACACCCTTTTCCTTTTATCTGTAATCTTATGTCAAGTAAACAGAATTCTGCATCTACTTTTTCAAGCAAACACCATCATTCTTCTACCATCACTTTTTATGTCATTCACATTCAGTGATGCAATACTTTTATTAACTTTTCCCTTTTTTATGTTTTTTCTCAGTTCATCTTTCAGCCTCCCTTTTTCTCCTTTTCACCCTTCCCCCAATAGACCCTTTTCTTTTTTCTAACTCAGAGTTTATATCACCCTCTTCTTCTTCCTCTGTATTCTAATACCCCAAACTTGTTTTCCATCTCTATATATGTTTCTTTTTATGTATTAGTTTGTGGACTTCATCTGGTGTATCTTTTTCTATATTTTATCTTGCCCCCCCCAACCTCCACCTCCATCCTTTCATCAATCACTTCCATCCTTTCTTGTGTAAAAACTTGTTCCTCCCCCTCATTTTCCTCACTTTGTCTGTCTTCATTAATTTGTGGACAATCAAACCAAAAATGTTCCTCATTTCCACATGCCCTACAATATTGTTTATATATTTTTTCTAGAATGTCCATAGTCCCCACACTGCCAACACCTTTTTTTTACAATCCTGGATTGAATGTGATTCATCACCACAGGAAAAAAAAAACATATTTTTGGCTGACACAGTACTTTACACTTCTTTTTCTGCATTTATCACTACCACATTAGGTATATGCTATAACTTGCTATTTTATGTTTTTAAAGTTATATAAACTTCCCATCCCCCCATCCATGCTGTTCTGTCAGCCACAACTTTTTTAATATCATGCACGTCCTGGCATAAGCTTAGAAAAAGCATTTTAATTCATTCTCTCCTATCGCTGTTGTTCTAAATTACAATAACAGTTTTCATTTTAATTTTACTTTTACATTTTGATAAATATAACCCTTCCAAGAAGATACGTTACTTCTCCTTTCAGATTAATTGACACATTTATCAGCTAATGCAAATCTCTCAAAAGTTATTTCAAAAAAGGTTGAGTTCCTATATACACTATCTTAATATCAAGCAAACTGAATCCTAAAGGCACAACATTGTCTAAAATACTAGCTGTTCATTTGCTGTTCATACTTTTTCACCCCCACAACAGGCCTTTTTCTGCAGCTCTCAACAGCTCCAGTTTGCATCCTCTGCACCTGCATATCCTTTTCTTTTCTTTCTGCCGTTTTCACTGGAGTCTGCTACTGCTGCTGCATAAGTCTTTACTTTGGATACACCACTGTCAGTCTCTGTTTACTGTTCTCTGAACCATCTTCCTGAAGCCCAACACAGAGCATACCATTAAATTCAGTTACTGCACTGGTCAGATATGACCACTCTATATCCATGCCATCATTTACAGCATCCTTCAGTTTTTCTGCCATCTCCTCATAGCCAAATATCTTGCCCATCACCACACTCCACTGCATGGCCTCTGAATCTTCTGGTTCTGCTTCTTTCATCATTTTTTGTAACAAAGAGTCACCCAGATCCCTGATGACACAATATTCACCTCCAAAATATCATTTTTTCCTTCTGAACTGCAGCTTCATTTTCCCTTCTCCAGCTCATGTCAATCACATCCTTCATCTTAAATTACCAGTAAAAGCCCTCTGGCGCCACATATTGATTACCTTAAAAAGAGTATAATTTAGTAGCAATATAAAAATAAGCGGACCAAAAACTTTGGACCTGACGTTTTTAAAATGAAATAATAGAAATTGAACATATTACACATTGTTGTGTATATTAAAACTTCAATGTCAAGTTAAGTGGTCCGGGATTTGGAAAAGAAAAATATAATTATTTAGAAACACTTTTTACAACAAATTGACCTTAAATAAAACATTGTAGTAAACAATAACGAATATATATTTACCCCCCATCCTTTTAACCATAACCATCTTTTAACTTTATTTATTAATACATTACAATTCCACTCTTGTTTATACAAAAGATTCTGATATCTCATTTTCATATATTCCATACAAAACTAACCATCATTCTATCAATTTTCTCTAATTTTCACTTTTTTAATATCTTCATAATAACCATATACTATTTCATTTAAATTCCTTTAAAACAAAATCCATTTTAAAGTAATCTTTTCATGATATATTTGCCTCTTTTACTTTTGTACATTAAAAAAAAGTTCCACAGTTTTTTTCTGCATTACATTCATTACACATTCTATTACTTTTTTTGCTTATATTTCATATTTCCTTTAAATTTTATTTTTAATTATAAGTCTCCACAGAAAATCCAGAATTTTTAATATATCATCAAAGTTTTTTTTTTCTTTAATAACTTTTCTAATCATTTCATTCTCATCTTTCCAAATTTTAATAACATATTTTTCCATAATTTATCAATACAATTTTTCTTATTTTCTCCAATTTCTTCCCAAGTAATACCTCATCTATTAATTAAATCATAATAACACCTTTCTTCTTCATCTAAATTTCTGTTTTTATTTTTAGATATCTTCATGATGTTTCAATAAAATTTTTCCAACACAATCTTTTTATATTTTGAGTGTTTTTAATAATACAATACATATTTAGAGAGGCTAAAGCTGACTTTTGATCACCATGTTGTTTCCATTGTACGGAAAGCTTTCTACATGGCTCACCTCATAAGTAAGGGTATCTCATCCAGGGACAAGGAAGTCATAACATCCCTGTATTCTTCCCTTATAAGACCTATTATTGAGTACAATGCCCCATTCAGCATATACATCGCAAAGAGAACACAGAGGTCCCTCCCCAGGACAATCCAGGGCCTCAAAAATCTTCCATACACAGATAGACTAAAAGACCTATCACTCTACTCTGTTTCATACAGACTCCTCAGAGGTGACATCTGTGTGGCATACAAGGCAATCTCGGACCCCGCCTTGATGGGACTGCTGCATATCTGCAAGTCAAGCTCCACTCGAGTAACCTGCAGACATGACCTCATCCTGGTCTGTGATATCAATAGGACTTGTTGGCAGGACAAATTTGTATCCCAGAGGCTCCCCCATCTGTGGATTAGAATCCCTCTCCATGTCAAGCAGAGTACTTCTTTATCTCTTTTTAAGCGCAACCTGGATAACTGGATGGGAAATAGAAAATACATCCCTGGGATTCCACTTGTGTCCCTGCTGGACAGGGGCATTGGGTGCTGATTTGTCTATACATGGGCTAAACTCTTGGCTGGGCTTATAAGGGCATCTGGGACAATAGCCTAGTAACTTCCTATGATCCTATGATCCTAAACATACAATAGAATTTTTAAACTTATCCTACCCTCTTCTTCCTTGCATACAAAATCCTCCTAATTGGATTTAACCTGGAACCCCAAATAAAAGAAATAGATAATTCTAACAAAACCTTCTGTAACTCTATAGGAAAAACATATACTCCCCCACCATATCCTAAGTTTCCTAGTATATAGGTATGAATCAAATAAACTTTCTTCTTAAAAGTTAATCTGAAATGTTTCCATTTATACATCATGCTTTTTATTTTTTTATAGATTCATAGGATATTACTAGGATAATGGCTTAAGAGCAATTATAAGCCTAGTCATTATTACCCAAATTTTACCTGATTTTTGATCCTTAAAGGATAGACGATGGCTTAGCTTTATGCCTGTGCCTTTGAGTATTTTATAGACTTCCCCTGTCCCTAAGGAACATGGGTACCACCCCAGGAGTGAATTTATAATTTACCATCCATTGATCCAAACTGCATTTGAGCAGGGTCAGGGAGGGGCTTTGCTTTACATGAATTGGAAACCTGTTCCAGAGTAGGTGCAATCTCTGAGACACATATCTGTCTCTCCAGCTTGTTTTTTTCATGAAACAGGCCAGCAGGTTTAGATCGACAGACTAACAGTTCCATTGGGGCTGGATTTCTGAGTGCCTAAAGGGTTAGGCATAGATCGCCCCTTAATAGTCGGTAGGAGACAGAGTAAAGGGATAGGACTTTTAGTCCATCTGTGTAGGATATATTGTTTACAGCCTGTATTTTCCTTGCAAGTACCAGGTCAAGTTCATGCCAAAAGGTGCATTTTACTCTATTACTGGTCTTATGAGGCCAGAGTACAGAGGGACTATAACTTCCTTGGATATAAATGCCATGCCTTTACTTACAAGTTGTGCCATATAGGACTTCCTCACCACTGTGGACTCATGGCAGTCAGAGTTCAGGCTGCTATCTATTGGTGTAGCTAGATCTGTCACCTCTGAGTCCACTCTTAGGGGTGTGCAATTAATCCTGCAATTTACAGGGGTATTTAACTTCTCAATGGGTATGATTATGCATTTTTTTGCATTTAGTTTTAGGCCATGGCTCTGGCACCAATCATTTGTCTTGGTCAGATAGTGACATTTTTGGGGGATTCAATGACTGCCCCAACTTGCAGGTATCAGCAAACCTTGTCAGCCAATGGCCTTCTACATTGGCCTTGACTTCAGAGAAGTATATTCCAAACAGGAGAGGTGCTAACACTGAGCCCTGTGGAACACCTCTAGTAACTGGCCTCTTGCTATAAATGGATTCTCCCACTCTGACAACATGTGTCCTGTCTGTGATCCATTTTACTATCCATCTGGTGATGTAGGGATTTATGCCCAGTTTTCTGGGTTTATCTATAATACCCAAGTGGGAAATTGTGTCAAATGCCTTAGCCAGGTCAAAGTAGACAGTATGCACTATTTTACACTCATCTATGGCCCTAGTGGCTTTCTAAAAAAATCCACCAGATTTAGCAGGCGTGGCCTTTTCTTGACAAAGCTAAACTGTGTAGGTTCTGCTGTTTCCTGTCTTGTTATTTATCAGGTCCATAATTATTCTTTCCACCTTGCTTATAGGAATAGTCAAATGTATGGGTCTGTAATTTTCCAAGTCTGTTGATGGTCCCCCTTTATGCAGAGGGAAGACTGTTGCTGTCCTCCACTCCACCCAGACAAAGCTTGTCTGTAGGATGTGATTAGAGATCCTAGTGTGCTTTATGGGTCCTGTTTCAGGCTATTTAAGAGACATCCTGAAATATTGCCAAAGCCCATCAAAAACATGTTTTTAGCTTTAGAGAGCAAAGAGATGACCTGCTCTTTGGTGATAACTGGTAGAGGAATGGTGGAAGGTATTTCTTGTGAGGGGTAATTGGAGGTAATGGGGGGTGAATTTTGAGCTACAATTACTGGTCAGCAGATTTGCTAAATGTTCTGGCTAATTAAAGGTGATGCCATCTACAACTAATTGCACATTGGAAGGTGTTGCCCTTAAGACTGTGGACATAACTGAAACATGTCTTATGCTTATCCTTAGCTTGGAAAGCTATTTTGCCTCAAAATTTGCTTTTGAAGACTTAACTTGTTCCTTGATTTGCTTCTTTTGTCTAATGACATTTTTTTTCTCTGTTGTGCACATTCTTGCTTACTTCTAGACAGGATATTCTTTCTTTTGTTGTATAGGCTATTTATACTAGGTGTCCATCAGGATGGCTTGTTTTTTCTGGTTGTCCTAGACTTATTTTTGTCTGCTACTGCTGTTTCTATGCCGTTGTTCATATGATTCTCTACAGGGATTTTGTATAAACCTCTGCATAGGCTTCTGTGTTTTCTGGAGTTCGGGGAGCTTTAAAAATAGTTATGCCATCTTTAATAGGAGGTAGTTTCCCACAGAAAAGTTCTTAAAGGTTTTGGATTTGGTTTTGGGGTTTAGTTTTATATTTATTTTAAGGGTTACCCCTTTGTGATCTGATCTAATCTAACCAGTGGGGACATCACTCGGGGGGTGCAACATTGTCCCATATTTGTAAGTACCAGGTCTAGGGTATTTGGACCCCAAGTTGGAGTGCACACAACCTATTCCAGAGTATTAGTATTGACAAAGTCTAAAAATCTTTGGGACTGCATGTTGGTATTTGTGTACGCTTCCCAGTTAATGGAGGGGGTAGTTGAAATCACCCGTGAGTATGGTACTGGACTGAATGGTAAGTGATTCTAGTAAAATAGATATGATCTATGGGTTTTAGGTTTCATGGTGAGGGACCTCTAACTAGCAAGCATATGGTAATGGATTTCTCATGTGGTTAGTTGGACATGGACTAGCTCGAGCATGTTGGATTGTTTTAACAGCCTTGAGGTGTGCTTTTCATTTATGTAGATAGATACACCTCCACATTTAGCCCTTTCATGTGCAGTGGGTGATAAGAATGTGTAAAAGGCATTATAGCCATGCACTGCTGGCATGCTTTCCATGGCTTTGGACCATGTTTCAGTAATTGCACAGACATCAGCATTTAGTAGATTTTGTTATGTTAGAAGGTTTGTCTGTTTAGCAATGCTTAAAAAGGCATTGTAGGGGTGGATAATGTTTTAGCCAATATCGGAAAGCCTAGTGGTGACAGGTGAAGAACATCCCTGGCAAAGCAGTGTAGCCTGTCAGTTATGTTCTCCCAGGCTGACAAATACTGGACCCCTTTGGAATGACACTAGTAGCTAAGCCAATTACTAAAGTCTATAATTTTCTGCTGGCATTAATTTTTATTTTCCCCTTTCAATTTTCTTTAATTCTTTCTTTTCCATACTTAATGCCTAATTACTTAATTTCCATTTTAGAAACAATTAATATCTAAATTGTTCACAGGCTTTCCAAAACTATTGCATTTCTTCTCTACTTATATTCAAACCTAATTTTTATATCCACATTTCTATAGTCCGCAATGCTTCTTCAACCCATGTTTTATTTTTGATTAGAGAATGGGCTTACTGTACATTGGTACCCCGATTGGAGAATGACTGCTCTCCAGCAAGGTATTAATGAACAAGTAATTCCCACTGAAAAATGAATCTGCACTGGGGTTTGGGTAGAAAAAAATTAACAACCTCCATTATTTTACACTTGCTAAGCAGGACTTCTGCTGTTTAGCGAGTGTAAAATGTAAAAAAAGTAAAGTAAAGAAAAAATGTTTGTGCATGTGTTTATGTCTGTGTGTGAGAATGTATGTGTGCATGAGTGAGAGACAGAGATTGGTTGAGCTACTATTTTACACTTGCTAAGCAGTGCTTCTGTTTAGCAAGTGTAAAAAAAGTGTGCATGTGTGTGTGTGAGTGTATGCATGTATGAAAGTAAGAGAGAGATGATCAAAAATAAATGAATCAGAAAAAAGTGTGTGTGTGTGTGTGTGTGTGTGTGTGTGTGTGTGTGCGTGTGTGTGTGTGTGTGTGTGTGTGTGTGTGTGTGTGTGTGTGTGTGTGTGTGTGTGTGTGTGTGTGTGTGTGTGTGTGTGTGTGTGTGTGTGTGTGTGCCTGTGAGACAGAGGGAGTGAAAGTGAAGCATGAGAATAATCAAACGATCCCTAGCAGCATCACATAAGAGCTTTGCGTACCTCTTGACCATACCTCTTGCCAGAAGAAATCTGAACAGTCACAAATAATGAGGAAACAAAGGGCTAAATATAGGCATGGATTTAAATATTGCTCTTAATGAACTTAGAAATTTGCTAGAATAAGAGCATTGCCATTAGCATGTATTTTTCTGAAGTAGAAGTGTGTGTGTGTGTGTGTGTGTGTGTGTGTGTGTGTGTGTGTGTGTGTGTGTGTGTGTGTGGCATCAGCAGCAGTAAAGAGGTTTGTATACCTCTACACCTTTCAGCTGAAAAAAATCTGGATAAAGCCTAAAATAAAGGGAGAACAAAGGTTGGAAAATAGAAACAGATCTTAATTATTGTTCTTATAAAATTGCAAAGTTGCTTAAGTAAAGTATTTATGTTAGCATGAATTTCCTGAAGGAAATAAAAGTCTGAATCTCAAATGTATGTTATTATTTAGTAATTTCAATCTCCAGTGACTGCCGACCAAACAATTTAGGAGTAAGAGACCAAAAAATAAATACCTCATTATTTTTTAAATGTTATATTTTGGATATAAAATGCGGTTGTATATATGTTAATGGTGTTGGAAGAAGCAAGTTTAAAACATTAGGTGGAGAAACTATTTTACATCAAAAATATACTAAAAAAATACTAATAAAAAATATATAAGTAAGTAAAACACAACAATTTTACACCGACCCCATTCTCTAAGCACAATAATACCCTCCAGGGTGTGTGTTAATGTGTAATTAACACCCTTTCATGGGTATAGAGACCCTCTGCCTGTGGCATCAGGCTTCATAACACTCCTGGGTGGACATTACTTACACATTAACACACACCCCATCTGGCATTATTGCTTGCTTATTACTACAATGTCATCTGTGTAATTAAATACACAGGAATTTATATATCTGTTCCATAACTTAAATGTCCTTCTTTGATAGAGCTTTCTGCTTTACTTATTATTGAATTAATTAATAAAGAAAATAATATACCATTCAATGGGCATCCTTGTTTAACACCTCTTCTAACATAAATTACTTCAATAAACTAACCATTGACTATTGTATGAATTATTATACACTGACTTCATGAAATTAATCAATTTATCATGAAGTCTATACTCTCGTAAGTACCTCAAACATCATAAAATGACATACTATCATAAGTTTGTCACAATCATTTTAGCATCATTTTTATTTTCAACCATACCTCTTATAATTTCCTTAATTACAGTTGATTAATATTTACTACTTCTTTCCACATTTCCATACATACCATCTACCAATACATTATTAATTATCTTACTTATTCTGACCTGTATTATTTTTCATAAAAAATTACAATGTACATTATTTAAAGTTATAGGTCTCCAATTCTTTGACAATTTTTTTAATCCTTTTTATATATTAACTTAATTCTTCACAAATACTCTTGTCACTAACACCCTTAGATAATCATAAGTTATAAATCTTTAATAATGCAATTTTCTCATTTATATCATTTTTTTATAAAATTATTATTCCATCAGAGCCTAGCATACTATATTTTTAAATTATTTTTAATACTCTCTCTAATTCATCTGTCGCTATTTATTTTAACCAGTTCTTCAGTTATATCCTTTTTACTTTTAACATACCAAAAATCTTTCTGAGTCACTTTCACTTCTTTGTAATTTCTTTTAAAATATTCTTCCATCTCAATCATTATATCCTCTATATCTGATTTTGCTTCTATTGTTCCATTCTCTGTCTTCACTTTTTTCCACAAAAAAGGAGAAACAACTTCTACTTACCCATGTAGTGCAAATCTTTGATTTTCTATTCATTTCTGGATTTTTATTAAATTCTCCTTATATATTTCATTTTCACTTATTTTTTCTCATTCTCACCTTCACTAAGTTTACTATCATATTCCTTAAATACTTCTTGAGATCTTTTTTCTTTCCTCCCAAAAGTATTTTCCAATTTTTTTATCTTTTATTTTAAACTGTACCCACCATTTTTCTTCATTGTCATACAATTCAATAATAGAACAGTGATCTTTACATAATTTCTCCATACATGACTCATGTAAATGTGTTTCTGGAAAATCCCTCTTAAAACTTTTAGGCAATTTCCTTCTTAATGTAATTTTCTTTATTTAGTAATACAGATTCTGTGCTTACATGTTCTGAAAAATATAACTCTTTTCTCATTATATTCCTTTATTTTAAATTATCAGAATAAATGCAATTATCTATCTCAGTTTTTAGATGTCATCTTTTGTAAGCGTAATTTTCCCCCAAAACTAAATGTCCATATGTCATCATTTGTCTTATTACGTTAACATCTGTCTCTATCCTACCATTTTCGTTTCTCATGTTACAGTTTAAATCTCCTACAACAATTTACATATTTTAATCACAACAAATTTTATGTTATTGAAATAATTCTACTCTTACTAATCTGAGTATGCGCATATACACAAAACAATATTCATGCAATAGTTCCAGCTTTAAAATCATGTATTACCATTCTTCATGGATTCTCAATAATCACATATAACAGTGTATGTTTTTTTTTCTTTTTTAAATAAAATATGTATTCTAGAAGAAGTATCCACACCAAAACTTTACTTTATATCACCCCAAATACTCTCACATTGTTATCTAATTCTCAGATTCAAAAATCTAACATCCTGCAAACAAATGTCTAATTCTCTCATTCGAAAATATAGCATCCAGCAAACAAATTATACCATATTTTTGTTTTTTTACACCACTCCAAAACTAACAATCTTCTATTTTCATCCATTGCATCCATTAAACTATAAACATTCAAAGATAAAATCTTAGTAATCTTAGTATTACACTTTTCTTTTCTCTCTATTTTTTCCAAGTTTAGATAACATTTTTCTCTTAATTTTCTTAACTCTGTTACCTATGGTGCTTTTATTTTCCTCTTTTTTACTTTCTTTAATTTCCTCTTCATCTTGACTTTAACATTTAAAATTATTCTTTACTTCAACCATATAACTTTCACAAAAGTCTTGCCTTTCAGTATCATTTTCATTTTGCACTTCTTTATATATTCTGTTTTACATTTCCCTCATTAATTTTACAATCAAAATTAAAATGCTCAAAACTTCCCCTTCACTACTATCAAAACACTTTTTGGTTGCCCCAGTATTTTACATTCCCCTTTTCCCATTAACATTAACACTGCATAGTAAATGTTCAATTAATCCATTTTTTACTTTTAAACACACAAATAATTCCCAACCCCTGATTCCATAATTTCCTTTCAACATAAGTTTTTTAAATCTCACTTATTTCTTTATATTTGTCCTTAAATAAAATTTTAATCCATCTTCATTCATATCCGATGTTCTAATTTGAACCTGCACCTTTAACAGAAGATTAATTCCTATAACTGCAAGGTTCAATATCTCTTTTTTCATTAAATTTTATTAAAAAGTTCCCACCTTTTTATACACTTAAAAAGTTATTTATACAAATGTCTCTGCAGGCTTTATTTTCTATTTTTTATTTTATTTATTTGACATTTGTTTACTGGGAGTGTCCGACTGGACTAGAAGTCCATTTTCAGTGGAGGATGGGGAGAAAAGTTCCAAGAACTATACAAAAATCAAGAGATATACAGTTCAAAGCAATTACAATACAATAACGTTCCAAGAGTACAGTTCAAAAGATAGCAATACAATAAGCATTTTGATATTAATTAGCAGTTATACAGAAAAAAAAAACAACTAGCAATTGTGCTTAAGGATGGCATACAATGAAATAATAAAATAAAAATAATAAATAATAATAATATTAAATAATAATAAAATGAAATGAACTACTACAAAATTATTTGTACAAACATTTTAAGTAGGTACATGTACAAAAAGAACAGAAGTGAGGAGGAGAAAGAAAAAATTTGGACGTTAAGTTTCTTTTTGTAAAAGTATTATAGTTGCCAGAAGAGGTGAAGGCTAGAGAGTAGGTTAGGTGTGCTCAATCAGGAGCTAAGCATGGGCAGAGCCATTTCTTGAATAGATGTTGTTTCAGGATATAATTAAAGGTGGTTGGGTTTCTGATATTTATGATTTGTTGAGGTATGGTATTCCATATTTTGGCAATTTTATTGGTGTGTAGTGAGTCTCGAAAGAATTGTTTTGATTTTGTGATTTTCAATACAGATTTGGTTGAAAATCTTAGGGTTCTGTTATTGCAGTATGGTTGAACCAGATTTTGTAAACCTGGACAATTCTCAGAGTGGTATATTATGGTGTGGGCAGTTATTTGATTGAAGGACATTAAGTTAGGTAGTGCTAGCCATTTTAGTTGATGAAGTGCAGCACAGTGGTGGGATCTAAATAGCAATTTTTGTTGTAACAGCTCTCCAGTTTAGCTGGATCTGCTTTTTTTTCAGATTTGTGAGTATAGGGGGAGCATAAAGTATAGTGAATAGTAGATGTGTCCTTGTGCTGGATTATCTAGTTGAGTTTGTTAGGAATGGCTTCACTCTGTAAAGTGAGCCTAGTTTTATGCAGGTTTTTTTGATGAATTGTGCTAGGTGTTTGTTGAATTTTAGGTTGTTATTGATGATGACACCTAGAAGTTAAGTGTGTGAGACTGATTCAATTTTAGTTTTGTTTGATGAGTGGATGAGAAAGGGGGAAGTATGGACAATGGATCTGGTATTAGAGAAGATCGTTAGTTTGGTTTTATTAGGGTTAAGAATTAATTCATAGCTTGTGAGAAATGATTCAATAGCAGTGAAGTCTTTTTGAGTTATGCCTTGGAGTTGTGAGGGTGCAGTGCAGATGAGAGAGGAGACATCTGTATATTAGATTATGTTGGCAAGGTTAGTGGCAGAGTGAAGCTTGTTGAATATAGTAAAGAGAAGTGGTCCTAATATGAAGCCTTGTGGGACACCAACTGTGACAGGTATCTGAGGGGAGAGGTCCTTTTGCCATCTGAGGGCTTGTTGGAGATCAGATAGTTAGTTTTTAAACCATGCTATGGATGTTTGATTCAGGTTTAGAGATGTAAGTTCATTGATTAGAATGTTGTGGGAAATGGTATCAAAAGCTTTAGAGATATCTAGGAAGGTAGGGGAAACTAGTTGCCCATTATATTTGAGAAGATTTATTGCATTGGTGAAACCTAGTAGAGCAGTTGTGGTGCTATGACTGGGTCAGAATCTATATTGTGAGCTGGCTAGCAGGTTATTGTGTAGTAAGTGGTGTATAAGTTGTGAGTGAATAAATTTTTCTAAAATTTTGGACAGTGGTGATAAAATGGGTCTATATTACCATATCAAATGGTAATAATCTTGAATGCTGATATTAGCGAAAATGCAGGTAAACAAACTTTTTTGGGGGGGTCACGATACAGTGAGGATTGGAATATTTGCCCTTTCCTCACTGTACTGTGACCTCGGAGTTGGAATATATATTTAGCGGGGGTGTGGGGGGTACAGCACCCCACAATAGCAAGTTAATTTACCTGCGTTTTCACTAATATCAACGTTCCCAATTATTACCATTCAGTATGGTAATATAGACCCGATAAAATAGCTATAAGTCTATAGTTAGATAGTTTAGTAGAGATGCTGCCTTTGTGTATGGGATGACATAGGAAATTTTCCAGATTTTTGGTACATATTGTTCAGTAATGGATCTGTTGATTAAGAGAGAAATAGGGTAAGAGATGACATCAGCTGCTCATTTAAGATATTCTGTTAGGAGTTGATCTGCAGCAAGGGATTCAGGCTTGAGTTTAGCATTTTTTTTATGATGCTGGTTTGTATGGGTTGGAGGGTAAAATAGTTGGAAGGAGCATCTGTTGGTTCATGAGTGGAGAGGGGTATCTATTGTTATTTTTCACTAAGGATAGTATAGAGCTAATAAAATAATTGTTGAATTGTGTTGCTATGTCTTCTGTGTTGTTATTAATGTTGGGAGTAGGGGTTTGGTTTTGTCCTTGGCATAGTAATTGATTGATAGAGTTCCAGAATTTTTGGGAATTATTTTTGTTCTGTTGTTGGATTGTGGTATAATAGTTTTTTGTCTGATCTTATTTGTATTTTGGGTTTGTTTCTTAGTTGCCAGTATTTTTCAAGTGAGGTTTGGTCTTTGCTGCTGTGATATAGGGACCAGGCTTTATCTCTCTCTTTTAGTAGCTGTTTGGTGTCTTTTGATAATCAAGGTGCATAATTTGGTTTGACTTGGATTTTTCTGCAAGATGCTAACTTGTTTAAGATGTCAAGGAGCATGTTATTAAAGTATTGTACAGTAGAGTCTAGCTGGAGATTTTTTAGTGGAGACCAGTCACACTGTTTTAGTAATAGTTTGAAAATATCGGTTGAGAATTTTTGTTGTTGTGAATTAATATGTAGGGAGATATTTAGTGGGGCTTAATCTGTCTCTGAGCAGATAGGTGGGGAGATGGTCACTGAGGCTGTCTGGGAGGCAGCCAGAATAATAGATCAGTGAGGATTTGACGGTTATGGTCCAATCAAGTATGGACTCCATTTTGCTATTTTTGTCTATCCTGGTTGGGTGAATGTATTATTTGGGTGAAACCATGCAAGTTTATAAAGGTGGAGGGGCAGTTGGAGGTGCATGTGAGCCAGTCTAGATTGATAGCTCCCATTATGATAGTTTCTTGGCTAAAAGTGAAGTAGGTTTTCAATACTTGATGGGTCATAACCATGCAAGCTGTAGATTGCTATTATGCTAACATATTTGTTGGGGTTAATTTTGAGTCTTGAAATCAATATTTCTGTGTTGTTGAGGCCTGGTGAAAATAGGTCTAGGCGAGATAGTTTTAGTGTATTTTTGTATACTATGGCTAAGCCTCCTCCACATTTTTGTAATTTGTGAAGTCTGTAGATGTTATACCCTGATGTCAGAATTTTGTTATCTTTTATATGGGGGTTTAACCAGGTTTCTGTTAAGATTGCTATGCCAGGTGTATAGAGGAAGCGGGCTGTTTGGAACTTGTGTATTTTGTTTAAGATACTTCCTATGTTCATGTTGATGAACAGTAAGCCTGAATTACTTCATTGCAGTTTAGTTGTGGGGTTGGGGAATTATTGTGTGGGGTTTGAGGTGTTTGTTGTGGGTGTTTGGGGCCTAGGTTTGGATGTATGTCCCCACTTTGCTTTATTGTGTTGCTTTATGTTGGTGTGGGTATGGAAGTATGGGTGTCCTTTATGGATTTTTTTGCAGCAAGTGTAGAGATGTAAGTGCTTATACATATCTACATGTGAATAGCTGTATAATGGTTGTCCTAAAGAGTTGTGGTGCTATGAAAATGTTTGCATAGTATGTGTGTGCGTGGTGAGATGAGATTTGGATAGGTAGGTGGGAGAATGTTTAGAGTTATGTGTCTGATAGTTGGTGGAATGGTAGCCTATTGTGAGTGACATCAAGATTAAGTATAAATCCTTCACAAATGCTCTATGGACATCATCTCCAAGAATGCATGGATCATGCAATCCAAACAAATCAAAGTCCTCTCCACCAAATGTAAAGCGTCCTGTCTGGTGGACCTCAGCCATAAACAAATTGTATAACAACTCATGAAGGAAGACATCTCTGATCAACATTAGCAGAAAAGATATGCTCAGAGTTGGTTCACAACAACAAAAATACACTGAACTGACAGATATTGCTAACATTCTGGGCTGACAGGTTCAGTGCAAATTTCTCCCTCCTTCACCCCGCTGAATGTAATCTCCTGTCATCTCAGATGTCCATTCTACTGCACACCTCATCATGAAGGGATTCACATCCCAATGCCCCATTTTCCAAATCCATCAGGACCTCACTGACTCTCTCAAGAGAAATCTTGATGTGGATGGGAGATCAGGGACCTTCATTTATGTCACTACTAGACGAGGGCACAGTATTAGATTTATTTCTGTACATTTTGTACCATTTCATGCCTAGTACTATACTATGAAACTATGAAACTATGAAACTAAGTCTGGGAATAACATCCTTCAATACTGTAAGGTAGTGGTAGACATGGGATAGTGGGTTGTTAATTTTACTTCTGTGGTATAGTACTGGTACTGGTTCTTGTTAAGGTAAGATAGGGTTTTGACGGAGAGAGTCAGTTGTAAGTGGTGTAGTTGCTTGGTTGTATGTTGAGAAGGAGTATGAAGAGGGAAGAGTTATAGTGATTGAGTTCTGGCAGAAGGGGGAATGGAGGAGATGATGTAATGGTGTTGTGATTGGTTAGTTTAATGTTTAGGTGTGACTTATGGAGTATAAGGTTAGGGATATTGGGGGTGGGTGAGATTTGGGGGTAGAGTAGGGCAGCAAAGTGAGCCCCAGCGTAGTGAGGACAAACGGAGTGGGTTGAACTATTATGTAGCTGAATATACAGTGATAGAGGCAATCAGTTGTCTCTGTGAACCGGGTCAGTAAAGAAGTATCTCCATGTTTTAATCCAACTTTTCACCAAATTGATTTCAGAATGCCAGACAGGCTATTTGATGTGGGTATTTGCCCACTTGTTTAAAAAAAAAAGGGAATGAAAAAGCCTGATTGAGCTATATATATATATATATATATATATATATATATATATATATATATATATATATATTAGTTTCTTTAAACAAGGTTCTTGTGTGCAAAAACAACAAATATGTTACTAGTGAAAAGTTACAATTGCATTGTCCCATATATATTTGTCCAATGCAACAGACTGTTTATCTCAATATGTACTACTAAATGTTTATTTGTAAAGTTCATATCTGTATTCATATTTCTTACATCATTTTGTCCAGACACTGCATTAGCGTAGACTTTATTGACTCAGCCTCTCTTTCTCATTCTTTTTCTTTACTTTAAATTCTATTTTCTTTTCATCTTTCTCTGCCTCTTACATGAAACGTTTTTGTACAATATCCACCCAAGAAGCAACATTTTCATCATCCAGCTATACTTCGTTTAACATGTCAAACAATTTTTGCATCTCCAAACCCTCTTATTCCAAATTTGTGATTTTTTTTAGTGTGGTATATCCTCCCTCATACTCTCTGCTACTCATCTATCTGGCTGTTCCTCCATCTCCATTCTCCTTTGTCATGATTGAAGCTACCCTTATGGTCTGCTATATATTGATGAAAGAGTATGGGCTGTTTCCAGATGCCCTGGCCAAATTCCCCTAATAGTATAAATAGCACCTCAAGTCAAACCTGAAATGAGGCCACTAGCCTTGTGGGACTAACCTGGTCAAGAAAAGACAGATATCTAGATAGATAGACAGGTAGCTGAACAAACAGATTGTCAGACAAACAGATGGATAGGAACACCATTTCCCCACAGCCATCTCTAGAATGTTCAGGAACTATTCTAAGGCTAACTTCCTAATATTAAGTGATAACATGGCAAAATTTCAGCCCCCCAAACCCTGAAAACACTGCTGCCTACTTGGCACTGTTCAAAGAAACCACGCACAAGCATGCAAATAACTACATAGAGGCAGTATGTATCCACCAGGATTACCTACAGAACTAACTCAAAAACCAAGACACCTGGTGGAATCACAAAATCAATAGACTGTATAATAGAAAGAAGAAAATCATGGCAAATACTAAGAGATGTAGCACCCAGCAGGATAAAAACACTTTCATCCAACTAAAGAAACAACTCAGAGGACAGATAACGTCTACCAAAACCAAATTTTAGGTAAGTTTGGATTCTCAGTCCAAGGGCAACCACAAGACATTCTTTTTCTACATCTACAACCTCAAAGTGTGCTGAGCCTATTGTTAATGGAACTCCCTATACTGAGTCACAAACCTATTAGTAGACAAATGAATCTCTAACTTTACCCCTCTCTCCCCCTTCAACCTCCCCTCAAGCGATAACAGTAAGTATAAATCCTTCTGCTATCAACAGGGAACAGGTCGTCAATGCTCCTTCTAAGGCCAAGAATACAAAGCAGAAAGTACAGCAGCAAATCATACAAAACTCACATTTCTGACCTATAACACAAGCGTCCTTCCTCAGGCTAATATAATCTGAAAGCTAGTAGTTTCTGTGCTGGGACAATTTGCTTTGTGAAGTTTTGTAGGAAGTTTCTGCCCTAGACTTTATTTTTTGGCTGCATTAATAATTTCTTTGCATTCTGAAGCTGTCTCTGTGCTTCAGCATAACATTTTTGATATTCTAAAAATGAACATGGACAGTGACAATAAGTTAGTACACATACGAAGTCTGAAACTGCTGCATCTAGGAGAGCTTAGTCCAAAGTAAAGTTATTTCAGAGTTACTATATATAAGTAGCAGGAGATATATGATGTAGAAGAATGAAGTTCCTCTGCAAAAAATCTTTAATATGATTACAGTGAGTTTTGATAGTCATAGTTTTCCATTTAAACCACACTTTAGTGTTCATGGCAGGTGGAATGTAAATGACTACTAAGCATGTCACCATACCTCTCAGCCTCTTAGCGCAAGGAATCCAGGCAAACCCTAAGATAATGGGGGGACAAAGACCCAAAAAATAGAGACAGATTTTAAATATTCCTCTTACAGATTTCTAAAGTTGCTAGAATAAGATGGTTTGTATTAACTTGCATTTTCTAAAGGATATGAAGTTAAAATTTATGTGATTATTTAGTGACTTCAGTCCTGAGTGATTTGCCAGAAAAACATAAAAATAAATTCCTTTTTTATGAATGATTTCAACTTTCCATTAACTAACTGGAGAAATTAAGCCACAAATGCTGGGCATACCCAAAGATTCTTTGACTTAGCAAATGACAACTCCCTTGTACAAATATTTAACCAGCCCACTAGGGGCCCCGTCCCTGCAATCATATCCAATCACAAATCAATAATCTTCTCCTTTAAGGCATCTAAACCCACCACAATGAACATCTCTGAATTTAATGACTTTAAAAAGACAAGCATTTTAAAAATAGTCACAAATCCTTCTTTAACCACATCAAACAATAAAGAAATAACACTCAGCAATGCTCTGAATTAATTCATAATTGTATTACCCACTCCATCCCTAAAGGTATTGCTAATATATTTGCACATAAATTCAGCACCAACTTTATAACAAAAACAGATAATGAAGTTCCAAATATTATTCAGTCCTTTCCTTCCCGTCAAATTATTATGGAACAGATCCTAACTTGCATTCTCTCAGACTAAAAATACTTATGTGCCCTGACAATATATATAGTTACTTAATCAACAGCACCAAGCATGCCTACATTGAACCCGTAAAACGATTTAACTTAAGCATAGCTATGTGGTGTGTTATAAAAGTAAGAAAAATGGCTATCATTATGCAACTGCATAAAGGGGTGTTATCTCAGGTCCCAGGAACTAGTAACCCATCAACCTAAGAAATCTAAAGCTATGGAACATATTATATCTGATTTTTTAAGATCTGATATAAAACTATTGTTGCTGCAATCCAGAAACAGCATGGTTTTATCAAAGGGAGATCACATCTACTTAGTTCAGTAAACTTCTTCAAAAAGTCACTAAAGTTATAGATAATGGCCATGCAGTTCATATAACTTACCTGGATGTGGCCAAGGCCTTTGATACTGGTCCCCACACTGGAACTGTAAATAACATTAAAGACCAAAATATAGACCATTATGTTGCAAGATGAGTAACAAACTGGCTTACAGATAGAACCCAAGTAGTTAAAATAGCAGATGCCATCTTAGAAAGCAAAACGCTGAGCACTGAGATTCTTCAAGACCTGAGTAATGGCACCATTTCCGTCTGACATCTAATTCACGGATGACAAAACCACATATGTCTACATTTGCTGATTCCTGTAAGTTGGATGTTATTGTTCAATCAGCATCTGATACCTTGTTACTACAGCAAAGTGTAAACCATACAAATCAATTATATACTAGAAATGGACTTAAATTATATGAAAGAAGTGTAGCACTGTCACCTTTGGTAAGCAAATCTCAATGCAGCATATGGTATAGACCATACTCCACTCCCGAATGATCCATTCATCAGAGATCTCAGTACCTTTGCTGATAACTCTTTATCCTTTGACCACAACAACAGTAATCACAAAATGTTTCTTTCTAGCCCAATAAATAACTTAAAGGTGTCTCAGCCAGTTCAAAATGTTATAATTCCTCCATGAGGGTGAGTATTAGTAGGTGATTACTGCCAATGAACTCACTCTATAACTCTATGAAACATATGGCAATCAGCAGTCAGTGAATAATCCCCAAAACCAATCCAATATGGCTTCTCTGAGATGTTCTGATCAATGTCTTGGCTGCAGAATTTATTCTCAACAGGTGTGACTAATCATAGTCCATTAGCCTACAGTAAACAGTATTACAGTAGTCCAAATGAGGTAAATCCAGAGGCTCAACCACTGTCAAAAGTTCTCTAGGTAGAGTAAGAGACCTGTACTATGGTGGATTCTGCTCATGGAAATACAATGTGTGGATGATGGAGGAGATCTCATCCTAAGTGGTTGTTTATCATCAAGTACTGCACTATGTAGGTTGCACAGCTGAAAACACATTCATAAGTTAATCTTAATTAAGGTAACCAAACTCCACCCAACAAAATGTAGTTAACACATACAGGGCTAACCACAATGCTCAGACAGTGAATTCAGAGGAAAGGTTATCTCAACAATCCTATCCGCAAAGAAACAATCACAATAATTTGAGGACAAGCTTATGACCTATAAAAAAGGATGGGCTGCGCAGCCCTCCAGCTAGTTGTAAAACTGCATTCAGATGGTTCAATGCAGTGCATATCTCAATTGTGCAAAAAATGATTTATTATGTAATATTGCCCTTAGGTAAGCACAGCTGCTATCAGGTAAGCACAACTGCACAAATGCAGACTAAGCTTGCTCTTGACAAGGTGAGCCCTCCTCAATATTCACTCCAGGCTTAGCCCAAGTCTTCACATCAGTCATAAATCATGGTCTTTCATGGTTACTGTCATGTAACAGATCTGCATCAAGCACAAACTGGAGCAAGAGAATACAGAGCATCATTTGTGTCTGTATTGCAAGCTATGACAAGTGAATCTGAATCTTACACACCGACTTCTTCCAAGAACTGATCCAATGTAGGGTATACGTTTACCAGCTCAAGAGCCCACAGGTTTTGGCATTGGACCAGCTCAGCCGCTAAACGCAGGAGGCTGAGATTGAAGTGCACCAGAAAATGGTCTGACCAAGATGAAATAATAAAGTAAAGCACTTTTTCAACAGTACTGAAAGTCACATACAAATACAAATGGTTCCATACCTCTACTCACCCCACCTCCATCTTGAAGCTTAGTGGAGATATTCACCCTAACCCCAGACCCACACAACAACTACCCACCATGGCCAATCCATTACTTCCCAATGCTCCTAAAACAATTTTCCCATCATGTAATGAAACTAACCTCATTCTTTTCAACATTAACCTCAGAAACATCTGCAGCAAAAATCATGATATCTATGCATGTCTAGATTTTTACTAACCAGGGATTCTAATTGCCACTGAGACCTGGCTAAAACAAGAAATAACTGACAGCAAAATGATTCTCCTAGGTTTTAACATACTCAGAACAGACAGAAATCATAAAAGAGCAGGTAGTATTGCTATCATTTAGAAAAACAACCTAGAAGTAACTCCAGCCCATATAAGTATCCCAAAACTGAATAATGCTGAACTTCTGATTGCATAGCTCAAAATCAACCAAAAGAAATCTAGTTGTCCCTCAGCAGTATACATACCACCAGGCAGCAACACTACCACTGGCAATCCATAAACAGTAGCAAACCCAGGGACTATATTCACCTTTTTCATTTCACCCTACTAATAAATTCCACCACTAGAATCAACAAAAGCACTAACAGGCAGTCCAAACTGGGCTGAATATTGGTAAAGAAACCCCACCCCATAATATAAAATCCTCTAGTTGCTTATCAGATACTATAGCTGACCACCTCCCAACCTATGTAATCAGACAACAGCATGGTTCACCCAAACAAATAATCTATAAGAAGGAATGCAATTTAACAGAATTTGACAAAGACGCATTTATTACAGCCCTGTCCCACTACTACTGGAATGTATTACGAGTAATGCTCCTAGACGAAGTAGTTATTCACTTCATTTGCACCTTCATAAAATACTAAATGATTTAGCATCAGTAAGGCAAGAAGGGTAAAAACTAACACAGCACCATGGCCAACAAAAGAGATCAATCAGCTCATGCTGCAAAGACATAAAACATGGAAAGAATGGTATAAGAATAAAACAGAACATGCCTACCAACATTTTGGATATCTCAGAAGTTGTATCAAGATCCTTGTTAAATCTGACAAGAAATCATAATACAAAAGCACCAAAACAACCCTAAGCTTTTTTTGGCCCTCTCTAAATAAACTGCTACACCCTAGACATACCACTACTCCCTATCCTTCTACAGCACTCATTTTATCCCGTCAGTTGTATCACTAATCAATGACCACCTCACTTCATCCCTCCAACTTCCATCTATTGTTAAAAAGCAACACTCTGTCTTTTAGTTTTTAGCCCATCCCAACACCAACCATAAAAAATTAATAGCCATATTAAAAGTAACAATCTCAGCTGCCAATAACCTTCCCACTGAGTTCCTTAAAATAGGTGCAGAAACACAAGACGTCCCTGTTTTTATTCTGATCAACTAATCAATAACTAAAAACTATGTTCCATCCATATGAAAAAAAATCCATTATTATACCCCTTCACAAAGGAGGTTCTTCAACAGAGTTAAACTATAGATCTATTGCTTTCTTATGACCACTCTCTAAAATCCTCGAGAAACATATTCACTCTCAGCTTATGAAACATTTAACCAAAGAAAACCTCCTGTCCAGTACCTAACACAGTTTCAGGCCCAATCATAGCACTACTACTGCCATCCTTGGCTTCACCAACATAGTAAGCCAATACAGAACTGAAACCAACCTTGTTTCTTCACTTTTCCTTGACCTTTCTCAAGCATTTGACACAGTTTCCCACCAAAACCTCCTTTCTGAACTTGCAACTCTAGGTCTCACTTACCCCTCTCCTGGTTTCACAGTTATTTATGCAATCATCAGCAGGCAACTAGATTGCAACAAAACCTTTCAGCATTTCAACCAGTCTCTGCTGGTGTTCCCCAAGGGTCAATACTGGTCCCTCTTCTATTTAATATTGTCATAAATAGGATAAACAAACCAATCAACAGGGATAGTATTCTAGACTGGATCCTAGTTAATAACCAACTCCAACTGTACACAGCTGGTACTCTCACTGATGACCTCAGCGACCATTGTCTAACCTATATCATAAAACATAAGGCAGGAAACCCTCACCAGCCCAAATATAAAACAGTTAGAAACAGGAAAAACTTTGATGCTGCTATATTCCAAAATGAATTAAAAGCAGCTGACTGGTCAAAACTAAAAAATCTAACATTAGAGGAGGCCATAGATCACTTTAACACTAAATTCCTAAGTATCCTTGATTCCCATGCTCCAGCACATTAGAAACTAGATTAAATACAGCACCATGGCTCACAAAAGATACCAAAGCTAAAATCAAAACTAGAAACAGAGCCTGGGCCAACTGGAGAACAACTAAAGCTCCATTTGACCATCTAAAATATCGGCAACTCAGGAATGATACAAAAAAAAATCTATTTTACTGGATAAAAAAAGCTTCTACCAAAATCTCCTACAAAAACACCATAACAACCCTCAAAAGTTCTGGGCAGGCTTAAATCAACTACTTTGTCCAGGTCATTCCACCACTCCAAACCCGGCTAACTGCACCCAGAGTTCCCCAGAGACCATAGCTAGCTCCTTTAATAACTTTTTCACTGAAACAATCCAATCCCTAGCAAATCAACTAACCCCCTTCTAACTTAAACCACATACCTAATCTACCCAATAATCACCCCAAATTCAGCTTTCAACCAATATCCACTAGTTTTATCAAAACACTTATAAAAAAATTAAAACCTACCACCCTCGCTGCTGACCTCCTCCCTGCAGAGTACCTACAAATAGCTGCAGATACCATTGCATATCCCATATCTATCCTCATCAACAGAACCTTATCCGAAAATGTTATCCCCTCCCTCTGGAAAATATCTCAAGTCATCCCACTCCATAAAGGTGGTAGCTCCTCAGATATATCCAACTACAGACCCATTGCCATTCTTTCCCCACTAGCCAAAATAATGGAGAAATGTGTACACAAGCAACTAATGCAATACCTTACACAGAATAACTTACTATCCAACTCCCAGCATGGTTTCAGGCCATACCACAGCACCACCTCAGCCTCCTTTCCTTTACTACTGCCATAAACCAAAACAAGAATGACAATAGACTAACCTCTGCCCTCTTTCTTGACCTAACAAAAGCCTTTGACATGGTCAACCATGAACTTCTCATTCTTTCACTAAAATCTATTTCCCTCAACAACAAGCCTGCTATCCAGTGGTTTCAGTCCTACCTGACTGGTAGACAACAGGCGGTACTATGGCAGGGCAAACTCTCCAGCCAGCTACCTCTCTCACTTGGTGTCCCTCAATGGTCCATACTAGGTCTACTACTCTTCTCTGTTTTTATCAACAACCTTCACACTGCTATCCTTAAAGCTACCTGCATTCAATATGCAGATGATTCCACTCTGATCTGCTCAGCCACCTCCCCATCCGAACTGCAAACATTAACCCAAAATACATTTAACACTATTGAGAACTGGCTCACCACCCAATGCCTACTTCTGAACCCCAATAAAACTAAACTTCTATTCTTCTCCCCCACTAGTAGGTCTACCACACTTTAATTCTCTGTCACATCTAACAATGGTACCACTATTTCCCCAGATCATCACATCAAACTGCTAGGGGTTGTCATAGACAATAATCTCAAATTTGTCCTACAGGTCAACAAAACCATACAGACCATCAATAAGAAGCTTGGATCACTGTATAGAAACAAGACATTTTTAACCCCACTGGCTAGGATCACACCTACTCTCTACTCTTTTATATGCCTCACCTGTACTCTCAAACCTCAACAAATCTGAACCAGGTAAGCTGTCCCATAGCTACAATCATATTTCCAGATTCGCCACTGGCTCCACCTATAGAACTCACCGCTGCCAGAACCTTAAACAACTATAGTGGCTAGAACTGCCCAGCTTAATTAAATTCAATCAACTCTTAATAGCGCACAAAATTTTGTACCACCCTGAGGATACCCCCTCACTTAAAAATATTATTAAGTCATATAGCAAACTAAGATCCCTACGGTCAGCCGATAAACTACTTGTCCAAACCCACAAAGCTAATAACTCTGCTGGTGAATCCCCATTTGCCAACTTCATTGACAAAACCTGGAATTTGTTGCCTAGTCTCTTCAAAAAAAACCTCAAACAGTATCTCAGAGTGAATTGGCTGTGCCCATGTACCAACTCTGATTAAATTATAAACATAAAGCATATTCTGTAATTATCATAACTTGTAACTATGTCACCAAGCTCTGCTTCCAGTCTGATGTCTCTTACTTTTAATTGCGTCTGTTCATGAGAATTGTGAGTGCCTTCTAGGGAACACTACTAAGCCATTGTATATAATCACTTTGTTTTTATAATTGTTTGCTAACTTCTGTGTAATCTGTGTAAGTTTGTCTATGTGGAGCTTTTCTCCCTGGGTCTCCACTGAAAATGATCATGTATCCAGTCGGACTATCCCGGTAAAAAATGTAAAATAAATAAAATAAAATAAATAAATCAACTTCATACCACTACAACACTGGCCACTCTCATACAATATACCAGTGATTCAGCCCTTATCTGCTCTGCCCCATCCATTACAAAATTACAGGAAATCACTCAAAAACATTTCACTGACATTGAAATATGGATAAAATTTCTAGCTGCTTAATGCAAAAACAAAAAAAAAAGTTTGTTACTTACTCCAAAGCAACACCTAAACCACAAACACACTTTTCATATTAACAATCCAAAATACTGGACATGAGAGGCTCAAAACTAGCTGCTGGTAAATAAATTGATTTTTTAATGACACAACAATAGTCAATACATGCGTTTTCATCCAAGTAACCCTCAGATTTCTTCAGAAAAAAGAAATGCCACTGAAAAAAATCAGTTTATGCACACATCAATTAAACAAGCTAATTGTTACTCAAGAAATTAAAGACACAAGTCTAAAAACACAGTAAAAAATCTAAGGTTGAAAAATTTTCAAGAATTCTCACAATATATTAATAGTATAATACACCGTATTACCTCAAGTAATAACACAAAAATAGAAACCATAAGCCAGACTAAACTACTTGGAGTCATAATAGATGATAACTTCAAATCTGATCACTACATACTTCATTCCATCAAGAAAATTCACCAAAAACTCGTCACCCTCTATAAGGCCAAACACTACTTAACAGATCAAGTAAGGATTAGCTTAGCAGCAACATAGCTCCTTCCTTCTCTGTTATATGCTTCCCCTATTTTTACACATATCAACACTATCCCCTTGATTCAATAAACTCCATGTAGGTTCTGCCCAGAGCCCACACAGCGTGTTTTCACATATGTGATACTGCTCATCATGTATATTAATGATGCACTGCATGCGTAAGCAAGGTTTTGTGGCTCACACCAGAGTTGCTGGCCACAAAACCTGTAATATGAATGCAGAATGTACCTCCCAACCTGTTAGTGCAAGAAGTCTGGAGAAAGACTAAAATAATGGGAGGACAAAGGGCCAAAAATAGGGACAGATTTACTATATTGATCCTATAAATGTAAGAAAGTAGGTAGAATAATGGGATTTGTGTTAGCATGCATTTTCTGAAGGATATGAAGTACATAGCTGAAATGTATGTTATTATGTATTGACTTAATCTTCAGTGATTTTCCAGAAGTCACACAGTTTACAAGGAACTGCCCAAAAATATAATGTAAACATCTGGATATTCTGCAAAATTCTGGACAGTTGGGAGATATGATGCAGATATCATTTCCGAGTAAGGTTGCTGGCAATGAAAAAGCGGATTGTAGGACAGCATAGCAATTGCTTTTCCCTTACCTGAATTTTCTTCATTAAATTTGTTTGGGACACTGCCATAAGTTGTTTTTCTTGATTTCAACTATGTTTCCAAGTTTTGTTTTGTTTTTTTTTTTGTTTTGTTTTGTTTTTTTTTTTTGAGGCCAGTGTTTATGCAATGCGCCACTTAGCACAAATGTGCTTTGCTGTACTCCCCTGGTTTGTGCAAAGCACAGCAGTGCACAAACTGGAGGACTGGCCCACTCAGGTTGTAGCTAGGACCCAGATAGCCACAAACATAAACCAGATGCATTCAATTAATACTATTGGCCATCGCACAAGCACAGTAAGCGCCATTGAGCTGTGATTAACAGTGAGAAATTTATAGTGAATACTAAGATAGGGGACATCATGTCACTAATTCTGTGTTAGCAGGTGTTAAGTGTAGGTGTGGAGTGCAGATGGTCTGGAGTTCTAGTAAAGGGTGTGCAAATTTTGTTTTACTGTTGTGAGATTGCAGATTATAGCAATGAAGTGCAACATGCACAACTGTTTCTCAACCCTCTTGTGGCAATACCTGTAAGTGTAGGAGAACTGTATAAATGGTCCATTTGACTAGCACATTTATACAAGTGCTTGTATACTAAATAATCTTGAAATTGCAGTGTTTACCACTGCTGTGCATTGCTTAACATCACACAAATATGGTGCCCACAAGTGCGCACCCCTGCCTAACATGTTTGCGTGATGATAAGTGATGTGTAATGTTTTCAAATGCTGCAAAACCAAAATGTTTGCACTTTCAGTAAGCATGAGATGTGCATTTGGTGAGAAAACATCAGGATACAAAATGCAATTGGCAGGAAATGCTCATTCTACATTGAGCCTGAGCTATGGGAGACATGTCTGGTGTTGCTGATTAGGGACTGTGCTTTTAGGCACAGAGATGGGGTGTTCAGGAATCCAAATTCTTTACTGGACTCTTAGTTAAGGAACATAGGCCCTGGTTGCTGCAGTGGGACTATTCAGACTCAGAATACAAGTCTGAATCCTGAAATAGTATTGCCAGGGCTTTAACCAGTGATACTAGTATACCTCACACTGGTGAGCAATGCAGACATCACTTTGATGACCTCCAGAGGAAGAAGTGGGATACCCTCAACCATTGGACTGGGGAATTTAGTACAGGGGCACACCCCACAGATGTGTATGTATCAATTTCAGTGAGCAATTGTAAGAGTTAAAAGCTGAATGTACTCAAGACTGGTATTAATAATGGTATTCTGTTCTGTTCTGTTTTTTCCACAGCTGCCATCGAGCAAGCCTCAAATGTCAGGCCCTATGCCGCACATTTAAGAATGCAAGAAGCATGTGGTATGTATGCATCAGAAAGTACTGTTCTAAAAAGCTATGTAATAATAATAATAATAATAATAATAATAATAATGATAATGAAAATTTTAATAGTAATTTAGTAGCATTAAAAGTTAAAGACCACTTAGGTGGTATTTAATACAGTTGTATCAAATTGAGCATGCATATCCCACTTGTAAACGAAAGTATGCATGCCTTCATCTGTAACACAAAGCAACAGTTCCATATTCTAAAATAACAGTGAGCATGCATCTCTAAACTGTAATAAGAAAGTATGCATGCAATCTGTATGACAAAATAACAGTACAGTATTAGAGAGAAGTCAACAGTTGTGGGTTCAAAAACCACACTTCCCAATCATACAATACTGTTAGGTTTTCATCATTATTGCAATGTAACTTCAGGCCTCTATATCAGTGGCACAAATGACCTTCTGTAAACTGTAATCAGTATATCTGGAACATGCATATGTGCAATATATGCACACATCAAGGATTGTTGGCTGCAATCTTTACTATAGTATGCCTCTTTTATGAACTGGGTAGTCTTAAAAGTAATGAAGACATTTGTTAGGAATTTGTAGTGTTAAAAGTAAAGGTAACAGAATAGGGTCAAATAACTGTATTAATGCTTTGTGTGTCACATACAAAGTTGCTAATGTTCTCCCTTTTTTCTCTCACACCAACCCTTATATTCTCTCTCTTTTTTTTTGTTTTTTTAATTTTTTCCCACAGGTAGGCCTGTCCCATGGGATCCTCCTGGCCCCACTCCACTGGCTACAGCACCACTACCCAGTACATCTGTTCAGTAACCTGGCAACAACCCTTCTGCTGCCCTTGTGCTACCTGACCCCTCAGCTAGTTCTGCCCCCAAAGGATAGGTCTGTGGCTCCCTCCAGGAGCAGTGGAGGAGGTGGTGACTTTATCACCCAAGAAGAACTGATAAGGATTTTGCAAGACGTACATGGGACCTGGATTGCCCACCCTCTCCCCAACCATGGTGTTCATCCATCTCTTGTGTCCTTCACCATCTCTGTCTTGTCTGTCTGCAATTGCTTCCTCACCTACCCAACTTACCTCACCCACACATTCCTACATCCCTTCCCCAACATTCCTTTATCTTTCTAGAATAAAAAAATGGGCACCTGTCCCAAACAAAAAAATACATAGCTCTCCATTTTGCACACATGTTACACTAGATTCAATCCAATTGGATATACAACATGATTGTGTGGTGGTCACCCCTATCTCTCTGGAGCTGACAGTCCAAATTCAGCTAGTAATTTGCATATATATTCATGTTTTATTGTTGAAGAAATGGATAGCTATGATTCTTTCCTAATCCTTCCTGCACATTCCTGCCCTCCTTTCACTTTGTTTTTGCCCTGATTGCTCTCTATTTCACCACTTTCCTGTCTTCCCAATTTTTTTCTTTAAAGAATTGTTGTGCAATGGTGTGCATTGCACACCAATGTAAAGCAACAGTGAACAGAAGTAATATAAATAGATGTATTTAAAGTATCATGCATACCTGTACAATTACTACTTACACCTGTATTTAAACCTACTAACATCTACCTCTAACAACAATGCATTAACATGAGCTGCCACAGTGTCAGTTAGGTAGCAGATGTATTTTATACAATCAATAGTAACTGACACAGTTTAGCAAGTATTTCCATTTTCCCCACCCCCCACGTGCTTGTTCCCATTTCACCAATGTCATATCTTCTTCATTAATTTTGTATGAAGCAGCATTGCATTATCCTCAGTAATATTTTATAAAGCATTATTGTATGATACCCATTTAGTTTTATAAAGCATTAGTATGTGATGGTGCATAATGGTGAGCATCCCACAATATTGTTAAGGGGTGGTAATACAAAAGTCGTTCGATCGATTAGCCACAGCTGTATTTGGAACCAGTATCATCTGGCCCCAAAACATGAATATATTAATGCATTAAGTGAATTAATACCTGCAGCCAGAGAGTCAGTTAAGTAGTTGGTGTATGCATTAGCAGTTAAGTCTGCCATTTGCTATTCAGTCTCAAAAATACACCTGCTATACAACTGAGTTTGTAGCACCATCTGTTAATGCATTAATTCATTCATTGTTTGGGGTTAGATAGTAGTGGGTTCGAATCCAGCTGTATGTAACAGTTTCAATTACTTTTATGTGTAAATCCAAATTCTGAAATGTGATAGTTGTTTTGGAGTCTCTAAAATATGGCTAGATGGTACTGGCTTCCAATACAACTGTATGTAACACTTATAACTGCTTTTTACCATAGCAGCAAGTTATTGTATGATGCACACCATCACACAGTTATGCTTTAAAGAAAAGAAATGGGAAAGATAGGAAAGGGGTGAATTGGGGAGCAAGCAAGGGGAAGCACAAATTAAAGGGGGGCAGGGATGTAGGACAGAACCATGGCTATCCATTTCTTCTACAGTATAAGATGTTCAGATGTGCAGAATATTAGTTGAATTTGCAGTGTCAACACCAGTGAGAGGGGTGACCACAACACAATCATATTGTATAGCCAATTGGACCAAATCAAGTGTAACAAGATGACATGTGTGAAATGGAGAGCTATGTATGGGACAATTTTTTTGGGGCAGGTGACCTTTTTTTCTGAGCGAGGAATGTTGGGGAAGGGATGTAGGTATGTCAAGGTCAGGTAGATTGGGTAAGTGAGTAAACAATCGCAGACAGACAGAACATACAAGACAAGACACAGGCATGGTGAAGGACACAAGAGGTGGGTGAACACCATGGTTGGGGTGAGAGTGGAGACATTTTGAACCCATGGATGGGAAGCTGGGTGACAGTAAGAATCAAGTCATCACCTAGTGGACTGTCATCAGTGTCACCTCACTGCACTGATGGCTGCAATGCCTGATGTCTATGTCTCATTGTGTTATGCAATACAATAATGGAGAGCAGTGTCTCCATATGGTGTAGGTGTGCACAATCTGTGTTCTGTACAATCCTATTCACCAACCCTGGCAGTTCATTCATAGCAAGTGATAAACTCACCACATCTGCCACTGTTCCTGGTGGGAACTACTGGCCTATCCTGTGGGGCAGAACTGCCTGAGGGACCAGGTAGTGTAGGGGCAGCAGATGGGGTCTGCCAGGTTGTGCACCAGACATGCTGGGCAGCTATGTTGTAGCCAGTAGAGTGGCAGCAAGAGGATCCCATGCCTACTCCATTGTGCTGTGGGAAAACAAAAAAATAAAGAAAAATAAAGAAAAAAAGATAAGGGTTGGGGTGAGAGAAAAAAAGGGAGAACATTAGTAACTTCATATGTGACAAACAAAGTACTGATACAGTTATTTGATTCTGTTCTGTTACCTTTGCTATTAAGACTACCAACTCCTAACAATACCTTTTTTACTGTCAAGACTACCTAGCTCCTAACAGATGCACAATATACTACAGATTGCTGCAAGCAATCCTTGATGTGTGCATATATTGGATATATGTGTGTTCCAATTATACTGATGACAGTTTACAGCAGTCCATTGGTTGCCACTGCTTTAGAGCTCTGAGGTTACATTGCAATATCTATGAAAGATTAACAGTTTATATGCTTGGGAAATGTGGTTTTTGAATCCACAACCTCTGACTACTCTCTAATAGTGAACTGTTGTTTTGGCCTCCAGACTAATGCATGCATACTTTCCTGTTACAGCTGAGAGATGAATGCTCAGTTTGATACAACTGTATAGTAAACCAATAAAGGTATCTTTACTTTTAATGCTAAAATAATAGTTTGGATGCAAACATACCACATGCTTCTTGCAAAAGTGCCAATCTAGTGGCATGGGTTTGTGCATTCAGTTCTCAGTCTGTGACTGCTGTGGAAAAAAACAGAGCAGAACACAATACCATTATGAATAGCAATCCTGACTATATCTGGCTTTTAACTCTTACAAGTAGTCTGTGTAAGTGATACTTACCCATCTGTGGGGTGGCTCCAGTCCTGCATTCCTTGAGCCAATGGTTGAGGGTATCCCTTTTCCTCATCTGGAGGTCTCTTTTGTGATTCCTACATTGTTCACCAGTGTGGGGGATACAAATAGCACCAGTCAGAGCCCAGGCAAGACTATTCCATGCCTCTGATTTGTAATCTGAGCCACGATAGTCCCTTTGCAAAAGCCTGGGCCCATGTTCATTCACTAGTAGTCCAACAAACACTTTGGACTCCTAGACACCCCATCTTTGAACACGGAATCTCAAAATCTCTCCATGAATGTCTGCTATGCCTACCACAGATCAAGACCAATGGAGAATGATGTTTTCCCACCAATTACAGGTATCACACTTACTAAGAGTGCACACGTTTTGGTTTTGTAACATTTGAAAATATTGCACATCACTTACCATCACCAAAACACAGTGATCGAGAGTGACCATTGCAGAACAACATGTTTGTGTGATGGCCAATAGTATTAATTGAATGCATCCGGTTTATGTTTGTGGCTGTCTTGGACCTGTATGCTACCTGAGTGGTCCATTCATCCAGTTTGTGCACTGCCACTCTATGTGTGCAAACAACATGAGCATAGCCAAAGTCGTTTCCGCTAAGTGGTGCATCGCGCAAACAGTGCCACCCCCAAAAAAAAATACAATAAAAAAATTTTAAAAAATGAGAAAGAGTTGAAATGAGGAAAATCAATCTATGACATACAAAGTAGAAAATGTTAGTACACATTACATATGTCTACATATGTCTGGATCCCAACTCTCACTTCAATACACCATACAAAAACAGGATGGGTGCCTTCTCCATCTTTGCCACACAAACAGTTTTGCAGCAAATAAATGAAGTAATTCCTCACAGAACCAAGTGTAACTGAATGTACACTGATATCAAGGCATGACCTGTTATTTGTAAATGCATTATATTCAATATATTTGGGTGCAGTGCACTTAGGGATCACACAACCTGCTATGATTGTTCCTTACAAATATTCAGCTCTGTCTTAACTTTCTGTGTTTCTTGATCATTCATAATTTATCCAACCAGTGCTCAGAGACGTGCAGTATGTAAGCCAGTCTATATAATTTACCTTAAAATGTGTGAGGATATTAACTAGGAATAGTATGACGTGCAGTTGCCATCAAATGAAGCACAGGTTGGATGGTACAATCATAGACTGCTCTTTTGGGGATGTAAAGGTCAGTTCCTGTTATGGCACATGCAACGGTACACTTCTTCTGCTGGGGGAGGACCCAGGCTGAGCTACTGTTAAGGCACAAACAAGGTTCTGTTGCTGTTGTTACTCTCCTTGTGTTGCATCTTGCCTGTTTGATCTTGTGACAGTTGTGAAATCGAAAACTGCAATGTGTCTCATTACTTTCTAACTTCTTTCTGTTATGATGTCCCATTACAAATGTATGGTACTAAACTGAGGAGATGCAGTGATCATCTGTACTTTGGAAAGGTATCATTGTCTGATCTTTGATGTCTGAGGTGTACTTCTTGCTAATGGACACATACAAGTCAAATAACACTCTGCTGCCACATGTTACATTAATTTCTGTACAACTCCCCCACCTTTTACTTGCTTACTGTACCAAGTGATGAAATACAAGGACATGCTATAATATTATTATACAATAGAGTACATATTTAGGACTTACCTTGTAAATGCAGCAGTTGCCACAGTGTTAGTTCAGGGCTGACTGTGATGCAAACAGTACACAGCCAATAAATGGGAAGGTAAAGGCTCTGGCTCTGAGTTGAGGCTGGCAGAGGTCGCAGAGTTCCCATATTGCATCCCTGTCCACCCTGTAGCACTCTACAATGTCTATCTTGTGTATGTTGTGATAAGTTAAATGTGGCCTGAAAACTCTTCTACATCATGGCCTAGGCCTATTGGAAGCAGCAGCAGCAGCATTGCCTGCAGCCTGTAGAATATACAAATGAAGTTAAGCAGCATCAGCTCCTAACATTCTATCTGTGTGGACTTTCTCTGTCTGTACTCCACTACTTTTGAAATCCACAGGAGAAAAACACCATGGGGTCTATATGGTTGCTTAATAACTTGCTGAATAGATCCACTAGATTGGTTGATTAATATGCACTTCAATAGCTCATGCTATAACTAGCATATATGAAACACAGGCTAAGATAGATGCAATCCATTAATAATCTACTCCATTATAAAAAGGCAAATGTGTAGCTAGCCATACTGATGGTGAGGGCACTTGCTGTATGTTTGTAGGACTTCACAGAAGCCAAATTTTTCTAAAGATATTTTTACAGAGAAGTATTGAACTCCAGCAGGTATGGCCCCATTTTATTATCTACATAATGCATATGCTGTAATATATTAATGAAAAATGTGAAGCAAAGGCTTTTACACTTTTATCTGTATGCATTAGTTAGAAGTGTACTGATGGCACGGCCATGTTTGTCAAGCTATTTCAGAGGTACACATGACTGACAATGCATGAAAATAGAAAGCTGTGTGATACATATGTACAAATGTTTCAGGGACAGGTGCTTTGAAAGCATATTTAGCATTTCAAAGAAGTTTTATTAGCAAAATGGTTAATGTGCCTGTTGTTTTCTGGGTGGGGGAGCAAAGAAAATTTACTGTTATGCCACAACTAGAAGGTACTGTTCTTTTCGGTGGAGCATAGTTGAGTTACTGCTATGGCACATGCAAGGATATGTTGCTCTTGCTAGTCTCATTTTGCATCCTGCCTGTTGTTAGTATTTCACATCTGTAGACTGTTTTATGGTTTTCCAGTGGGTACTACTGACTGCCTACCTTTACTGTTTTATTTGGAAACAGTTACTTTGTAGTTATGTGATATTTATATGTACTATCATTCTGCTGTCTTTTAGAACACAAAATGTCAGTGAGGTGAAGACCCCCCTTTAGTAAAGCAGAGAATATCATTGTTGACGCTCTCCATCAATATGGGGCATTTATGATGGGAAGGGGTTGGCCCAATATGCAAGAAATGCTAGGAGTATGGCAGCAGATTGTTGTCAACATCAGTTCTATGGGTGGACACAACCAGATATATGAACAGGTGCACCACAGGGCCACTGTCATGATTACCTCTGCATAGACAATATCAGCTGCTGTTGCCCAAGACCAAAATGTAACCAGGGGAGGGCTTGCTAGAGAACCACCTCTCACCCTCAATGAAGAGTTCCTGGTAAATATCCTCCAGCATGACAGCTCACATCAGAGTGGACCACAGCATGTACTTGATGTGGGTGTCACTCCTTCTGAGTCCCAGGAGGAGCTTCCAGGTAGGCTTTGTTATATGACCAGATGAATACTGTTGTATAGTAAAACGATTAAAAGAAAATTTACTACTGTGTTACATGTCTTTTTTGGGGATGGGGAGAATGTAGATTTCTACAGTGGTAAGCTTAGTTTGGAGTCATCAGCCACATTCTTGTTGAATGTACAGTAAATGTAGATATAGAGGAGTATGTGTAGTACCCTCTGTCGTACTGTTAAATGTAATGATGTTGCCCTTACCTCTTGCCTAACTTATTTCAGGACTGTCAGAAATCCAGCAAGATATACCCCCTGCAGATGGCAAGCCAACTAAATTTATGTCACCACTGCAGAACAATTGGTGGTGCTGCGGTAGCATTGTCGCCTCACAGTAAGATGTTGTCCTGTTCGATTCTCAGCTAGAGCGTCTTCTGTGTGGAGACATGCATGAATGGGTATACCTTCATTGAAGGTTGTGCATCAGGGCTGGCAACTCGGCATGTAAAAATCTACTGCCAATCATTAGTGGACCGGAGTTCCGCTGTGGTGACCCCTGACCGGGAAAAGCCGAAAGACACAACAACTGCAGAACAATTTGAAAAAATATCATAATGTGTCATTCTAGGCCTGTTGTGTGCATTGCTGTACTGTCTGTTATAATGTCAGCACTGTTAGCTGTTTAGCATATATTGCACCATAGTAGTGCAGATATTAATGTATGCATGTGATCATGACAGTGGGAGTGTGGGGCCTGTGCCAGCTGATATCAGTGTTTCATCAGACACTGATAATGATGGTGGCAAAACTGAGGCACAGTTTGGGGGTGCAGAGGTTGAATCTGACACAGAGGGTGACATCCAGCCACCCCCTTCATTTTCCCTGAACACAGCCAGTAGGCCTACACCTACCCAGTCCACTGAGCCCACAGATATTGGACAGGTGGAGGGTGAGGACATTGTTCAGGGAAGTGTGGCTACTGCAGCATCTGTGCCTGTTGAGTCTGGCCATATTCCAAGTAGCGATGAGGTGCCATGCAGGAGGGTTGACAGGGGTGCTTGGAGGGGGCCTGCTGTCCCTCCTCCACCTGGTGCAGGTGTCTCTTCCTGTGTCAGGTAATGTATGTTTGGGGCCATCATGGAGGTACAGGCATGTTCAGAAAGACATTCCAGACAAATGCTTAGGGTTGTAGATGTGTCACAGGCTAACATGCATGACTGCCTCCACAGTGTTACCAATTCACTTGTTAGGATGAATGACATGTTGGATCATGGAGTGTGTGTGATGGACCGAGGGGTATCTGTCATGGAACGAGCAGTATCTGTGATGGAACATCTGCTGGGAGGGGAACGTCACCTTCACGGGCATAGGTCAGCCACAACATCTGCTGATAGCCAATGTGGTTGTGCCCAATCAACCTCCCATAGTGGCAATACGTCTGCTGATCCATTGGTCAGTGTGCTGTCCACACCCAGACATGGCAGGCCATGTAGTAATGATCCTGAGCAGTCCCATGAAGGGAGCACATCCAGCAGGCATGAGTCATGCTCAGGTAGCAGCACTACATCTGACCTTGAGCATGGAGGTGCCAATGCAACACCTGGCAGAGCCAGCAGTCATGGTTGGGGGCAACAGCGATGAACTGCCAACTCTACCATGCATGGCTCATGCCTGTTTGACATACCAAGATGTAAGGCTAGCACTGAACTTGGCAGTGTTCATGCAGACTCACACACCACTGTCACAGAGAAGACCCCATACAGACACACACACAACAGTTACATGGTTCAGTCTGCCTGCTTCCCTTTCTTACTTACACACACTCACTGACCTTTTGTGTCAGCCTAGACCTCCTTCCCCTCACACAACACCCTGTGCAAGTGATGATAACTGTGCCATATCCCTGTTTTCTTTCTTTTGGATTCAGAGATACAAAAGCTTTGTGTCTGATACAAAGGCTGCATAGCTACATTAGTGCCTAGTATATCTGCATTTGTGTTGTTGAATTGATAATTGTACCTGTCACTTATATTTGCCTTGCAAAGTTATACAGTGGATAGGGTCATCATCTCAGTACTTTCTAGTGTATTCTCTTGTAAGGGTTGTGAAGTCAGGAACTGCAATGTATCTCATTACTTTCAAACTTTTCTCTTTAATGATGTTTCATACATACGTGCACATCATATGACACGCCATCACATTCATATCTCCGGATTGTATGACAGCACTGTAGTTAAACTCATCAGAAGAGTAATTAAGTATAATGCTCTCTTTTTCATGAATCTCATCAGACACATGCAGCAGCTGGACAGACCAAATGGCTTTCTCATCAAGATAACACAGGGCCTACTAACCATATCATGATGTATGTGGCTAGATTAAAAGATATGTCACTGTAATCTGTCTGGTATGAGATTACATTGTAACTATTATTGTAAGCTTCTTAGTTTTGGTTTAAGCACTTGGGCTTCAAGCCCATTATTTTACATTAAGAAGGTTTGTGCTCTATAATCTTTGGGGAGGATATGGTAGCCTCTGCCCTTCTGAACTAGGAATTGCTGGTTGAAGGCTTATTATGGCTGCTGTCAGTCTTTGTTCTGGTTTAAATAGTTGGGTTCCAAACCAGTTATTTCACATTCAGAAGGTTTGTGGTCTAGAATATTGTGGCAGGAGAGTGTACCCTGCACACTTCTAAGCTTGGAATTGCTAGTGAAGGCTTATTTTCCAGTTATTCTAAGTTTCTTTGTTCAGGTTTAAGTTCTTGGGTTCCAGATCAGTTATTTCACACTGGGCATGTTTGTGGTCTACACTCCTGTGGGAGTATTCTACTGAATTGCTGTTTTACTTGAACTTTTTTTTTGCTGTTGTGACTTTGATTTTCTGCACTTTGAATTTCTAGTACTTCTGCAATTTATAGCATATGCTAGATTCAGGCTTGTTGAATCAAGACTGTTTGGTATCATTTCAGCAATAAAGCCAGCCATCTTACATTAAGAAGGCCCCCTGCACCCTTGTGGCAGAAGTGTGCAGCCAAGGACCCAGCTTAGTTGGGATTGCTGGAATAAAGCTCAGTCTTGGCCTTTCCCTTTGTTTACTTTTTTAAAATCATTTAAACTTTTCTTGTATTTCAGTATCATGTTTGGATGTTTTTCACCCTGTTTACTGGAGCTGCTCAAAGATTGCACTGTTGCCCTGTGAGCAACTCAGTTGTGCATTATGAAGCACCGACACAGTTTTCTACCCCAGCCCTCCATAGAATAGCCACTTTTTGTTATTCTTACAGCAAAACCTGGACCATCTAGCCCACTCCCCACTAGGTACTATAGTACATACTGGCCATAATGGATGGGCAGTTTCTTATCATTTTTCCAGCCAGCCAGATTGACATGAGCATCTTGAGGCAATGTAACAATTGCCTTATGTATACTGACAACCAGTTACTTCTAAAACAAACAAATACAACATGTGAGAGCTGTAGCTGTAGTATGAATTTGTAATCAGTACTCTCACATAACAACAAACCAGATATCAAACAGGTTATCAGCACACACACTTCACCTCTTGCACACAACAAGCTCACAACACATAAACCCACATATGCTCTGGAATAGACTTCCCATACATGTGAAGCAGAGCACCTCACTAGGCCTCTTCAAGAGAAATCTTGATGAGCGCATAGGAAATAGAAAGTTCATCCCAGGGATCACTCCAGTGGCTCTACCTGATAGAGGCACTGCGAACTAACGTTGGGTGGCACAATGCCAGGGCACTTCTATGAGCTAGGCTTGTAAACCTATGTGTAGATACTCACTAGAAGCCTGCCTAAAGATGAGAGACCGCCCAGGCGCAAACCTACTGCACACACTACAGACCCAGCAGAATCCACTACACATATCAATGCACACAACAGTGTCTCAGTCAATAAGCCGCTAACGCAAAACAACTCAAAATCAAATGTCTTGGTCATAGGTGACTCTATAGTGAGACACACAGTTGTCCCACTCATCAGGCTGGACAAGAAGAAGCTTACAGTCAGCTGCCTGTCAGATGCCTGTATCCATCAGATCACACACGCACTCAAACCTCTCAACAGCAAGTACTGTTATGACTGTCATAGTCCATGTTGGAGTGAATGACTTGAGACATACCTCACTGGACTATATTAAGAGAGACAGACTGAGCTATCAGATTATGTTTCCCAGGCAGGTATGTCCCTAGCCTTAAGCAGCATTCTACATTCACCCAGGATAATGCCTTAATATAAACAAAAAATGATTGATTTCAATGATTGTCTTAGCTTCTGATGTCAATACAGGGGGATACAGTATCTGTCAGCCTGGGAAGGTATGGTTGACAGACTTGACAGACCACGCTGCTTTGCCAGAAATGATATTCGCCTGTTGCCTCTTGGCTTTCGGTTATTGGTAAAGGTACGTGGCTTCCCGATAGTGCCTTTTTAAGGCAATGTCATAACAACTAAATTCCTGACATAACAGAAATCCATTAGGGAAAAACTCAGGGTTATGCTACTAAGGGGAATGAGTCTAAATCAGAAACTGCACTCACTGGAAGCACTCCTTAACTTGGAAGATGTCGATGTATGTGCAGTCACAGAGATATGGTTCAAACCCACAGACAGTACTCTGGCCATGCAAGGCTACAATGCTTTCCACATGTTCAGACCTCAAAATGAGCATGAGAGAACTAAAGGCAGAGGTGTACACATATTTATTAAAGACAAATACACCTCAAGACTGGTCAAACAGTACAACTCCCTAGAGCTACTCCAAGTCCAACTTACTATAGGTAAACCCCCTTTCCATATCATTGTTAACTGTAGGTTCCCCACCATGAACAACGAGAACCACTCTGCCTACATGGATCTACTTGATTCACTCACAGTACAGCCAAAAACCTTGGTCATGTGTGATTTCAACTATCCTTTCATCAATTTGGATCATATATGAGCACAAACATGCTCACCCTAAGATGACTTTGTTAATACAAATGCTCTGGAACAGATAGTCTGCACCCCCACAAGCAGATTGAATGTCCTAGACTTAGTACTCACCAACATAGGTGGTCTCTGCATTACCCCCTGTGTGTTGCCCTCCCTGGTAAGGTCTGATCATAGTTCAGTCTCGTTCGAATGAACAATCATATCTGACCCCCCCAAGAGCAAAAAGAATGGAAATTTTCTCCAAAGCAAACTATAGCCTCCTAAGCAATGTCATAAATAGTTGCAAACCCCCTGCTACTACTGTCAACAATGAGTGCTATACAGAGGTGCAGACAAATGCCCTGTATAAACACCTATACAAATGTATAGACTCAGCTGCACCAGAATAGATCAAAACAAGGTCCCCACAAAACAAAAAAAATCCACGCTGGTGGGCATCAAGCATAAATAGGTTATACAATAAGTGGAAAAAATTAATGTCTAAGAACAAGAGGGAACTGACTCAGCAGAGGAAGGACACCCTCCACAGCTTGAACAAGCACATTATATATATTGTAAAGTCCTCTAAAGGCAATTACAAAGTTAAACTAGCATCCCTAGCTAAAGATAACCATGAGGCAGTCTTTAGCTACAAACCTAAAATGGAAGGCCCAGCTTTGTGCCGAACTAGTAGTGGATGGTACCACTCATACTGACCCTGAGGACATCACCAACCTGCCAGCAGAAGGATATGGCACAAACGTTACCCCCCTATCCCCACCAGACATACCCCAAAACATACATGTCACCAGTCCTCTATCTAGTATCTGCAAAGAGCAGGTCAAACTTTCAGTCTCCATGACCAAAAATACAGCCTTTATGGGACCAGATAACATCCCAGGCTGCCTACTAAATGGTCTAAGCTAGAACCTAGTGGAACCACTTGGCATTCTCTTCAACCACAGTCTAAGTACTACCGTTGTCCCAGCAGAGTGGAAAACTGCAACAGTAATTCCCTTACACAAAGGGGGTCCCTCAACTGACCCTGGGAACTATAGACCCATAAGCCTAACCAGCCTTATCTGCAAGGCCATGCAGAGAATCATCATTGACCTTATCAACAAAGACATAGGTAACATTCAAACTCTTGACTTCACCCAATTTGGCTTCATTAAGGGTAGATCATGTTTATTAAATCTGGTGGACATTTTTGCGAATGTCATTAAAGGCATGGATGAATGCAAAACAGTACTTACAGCCTATCTTTACTTAGCCAAGGCTTTTGACACAATCCCCTACTCAGGCATCATACACAGCTGGAATTAACCCATATTATCACTAGATGTGTAGCCAGCTGGCTCACAGACAGAATGCATACAGTCAAAGTTGTGAATGCTACCTCTACCAGCAGACTGGTTACCACTGTTGTACCACAAGGATCTGTGCTGTGCTCTGTACTGTTTGGAATCTATTTCTCAGATGTCCAGGTGAAAATAGATGCCTATTGCTTACCAAGTTTGCAGATGACTACAAACTGGGTGCAATCATTGATTCCCCCAATGATGCTGACATACTACAAAAAGGGCTTATACAGAAAGATGATTGGTACCAAAGCCACAGACTTAAACTAAGCACAAAAAATGTGTTATCATCCCTTTTGGCAAAGGGGAAATCCATGCAAATTATAATATTAATAGTACCTCCTTAGCTCAAACCCTGGAGTGAGAGATTTGGATAGCAACCTTAACTTTGTTCACAATGCACCCACAGTGGTAAGGAAGGAGTTCTATGGTGCACATCTCACAAGTAAGGGCATCACATCCAGAGTTAAGGATACTATAACTACCCTGTACTCTTCCCTCATCAGACCAATAATAGAGTACAATGCTCCTTTCTGTATGTACCTCACCAACCACCTGCAGCAGCTGGAGAGACCTTGGAGGTTTCTCACCAAAAATTCAGGACCTTCAGCACATGACCTCCATAGACAGACTGAAGGCCTTGTCACTGTACTCTGTATCTTATAGGCTGCCGAGAGATGACTTGTGCCTGGCCTACAGAGCATCCTCGGACTGTTTCCTAATGAAAATGCTGCACACCTGCACGTCACATGGGACAAGAGTCACTCATTCTAGGTATCATAACTTAGCCTGTGACATTAACAGGATATGCTGGATAGACAGATTTGTCTCCCAGAGATTGATATTCCTCTGGAACAAACTCTCAAATCATGAAAACAGAGCTCGTCAATGACCCTATTTAAGCACAAGTTAGACAGCTGTATAGGAGACCATAAACTTACCCCGGGGGTGTCCCTCTCGGATGAGGGTAGTTGGTGCTGGTCACAGACTTGCCCTGCAAATATAGACCATACAACATGGTCAAAAAGGGAACAAGAGTATAACACAGCTAGGCTTATAAAGGCCCTAGGGCCAATAGTCTAGTAACATCCCATGAACCCATGAACCCAAGGTGACGTCTACCTGGGCTCCAGGCCAGTGTCTGATCATGCCCTGGTGGGATGACTGCATATGCAATAATCTGATATAACCAATGATATCAGCATTGTCTGTTGAGCATATGGTAATAACAGTACCCCACATGCTGGTGTAAAATACTCTCTGCAATGTCAAGTAACAGCTCATACACACACACACACACACACACACACACACACACACACACACACACACACACACACACACACCAAGTTGATTGCAGTGAGGACAGAACCCCTACCTACCGAAGTACACACACTATAGAACACAGTATTTTACACAAGCACCATGCCATAAGTCTGTCTTTTACATGGTTGCAGTTCAGCCTATAGTGGATGACAACAACAGTACATGTTAGAGAGAACACGTTGGGAGGCCTGCCTGAAATGGATGTGTAGGCAGGTGCAAGTATCAAAATAGTGGCAAGCCATGCCATTGGAGAAGTAATTGTAGGATAGCATGTCTATTCTGCTGAGTTAAGACACACACACACACACACACACACACACACACACACACACACACACACACACACACACACACACACACACACACACAAAGTTGACTGCAGTGAGCAAAGAACCCCTACCTATCTAAGGGCATAGACTACACAACACTGCACTCTAAGCAAGTGCCATGGCACAAGTTTGACTTTTACATAGCTGCAGGTCAACTTATAATGGATGGCATCAGCAGTGCATGTTGGAGAGAAGAAGGTGAGAGGCCTGCCTGAAATGGATGTGTAGGCAGGTGCAAGTATCAAAGTACTGTCAATTTATGGGATTGGGGCAGTATCTGCGGGATACACAATTGCTCTTCTGGGTAGACACACACACACACACACACACACACACACACACACACACACACATTGACTGCAGTGAGAACAAAACCCCTAACTATCTAAATACACAGACTACAGAACTCAGCACTTTATAAAAGTACCACAAACAAGTCTGACTTTTACATGGCTGCAGGTGAACTTATAGTAGATGACATCTACAGGCCATGTGGGGGACAACATGTTGGGAGGCCTGCATAGACACATAAATTCATAGGTTCATATGAGGCCAGTAGCCTAATAACACTAAAGTGTGTAGAAGCCTAGTTGTGTAAAAACACAAGTACTCTTTTGAGCATAGTTGGACAAGCGAGTTTAGCAGAGCAAGGCTGTCAGCACCACTGACTGACCCTGTCCATGAGGGAGCACATATTAGATATTACACCTTGTACTGCAGTTGATATAAGTGTGTGAAAAAACTAATGAGACCTCAGGGTTGTACTGATAGGAGGGGCAACACATGTATGTATTTTGAATATGTAACATATACTTAGAATATGCACTCAATTTGCAATGTTTCCACGTTTACTTTTATGTCCAACAAAGGAAATAGACAATAAACACCAATAAGAAAGCATGATATATGCAATTCCATAGCACTGTGAGCAGCAGATTTGCACAAAAGTTAACAAAGTGTACACGCATGCAAGTTCCACCTGTTTGCTCATAGGTAAGTAGTGCACAAATGTGAGCCATATTGCTAGCATCTGCCAAGCAGAATGCAATTGCATGTATAGACAGTTGTGTATGTGTTTTTGCAAAGATTAAAGCCGTGCTGGTCCAGATAGCAAGAATACATTTATAGAACTGTAGTACACAGTATACCCGCAGTCATACATTTGGTCATAAATGTTAATACTACAGAGATTACTCTATCAGTAAAAATCATACTGCGTGGATTATGCTGTATTTCAACCCAGGACCATGGGTATGGTAGTGCTACACTTACACCTGTTTCTACAAGAATATTGTGAAAACAGTTGTCTATGTTATACTTAATTGCTGTAAACTGCAATGTCACAGCAGTAAAACAAAGGTTGCACACTCTGTACTAGAACCCAGTACCATCTGTACTCAAGGCCAGGCTTTAACGATCGCCAAGAGCATTGATTGAATGTATCCAGTTTCTATTTTTAGCTGTCTTCCTCCTAGGTTGTCAGCCGCACTTTGCACAAACCTGATAAATACAGCCATTCCCCGCTTCCATTGTTTGCGCTATGTGCTGCATCACTCAAAAAGTGCAATTAAAATTAGAAGAATAAGAAAAAAAATAGTAATGACATATATAAGTAAAATAAGTATCTGCTGCCACATGTTAAGGTACTTTCTGTACAACTCCACAACTAAATACTTCATTGCTGCACCAAGTTAAGAAATACAAGGCTATGCCATAATATTATTAAACAATACATTCTAGGTTCAGGACTTACCTTGGAAATGCAGCAGTTGACACAATTTTATTTCAGGCCTAGAATTTCCTTTCTCTACTCCTATGGTATTGAAATATGCATGAAAAACAGAAATTAGGCTACATGGATGCTTTACAGATTGTTGAATAGCTCCACTGTATTGCAAATCACCTGCCTATGCTTTAATTAGCACCTATGAAAAACATATGCTGCTTTACTAAATATATCAACTCTGTTGGTGCTCATTAGTGTGCAGTGGGCACCTACACACTACTGCATGCACCAATGCTGAAATAAGGTAAACACAGGTAATGTTGTTATTGCTTTTCTACGTTCTTGTGATATCATGTAAACATGCAGCTCAAAAAGTGGAGAAAAGTTTGCAGACTGTAGTAGACCTCACAACCTTCTATACTCTAGCCCTACGCATACACATGCTGCCACAGAAATAGTTATGTGGCAAGCATCAAGAAAATGAACATTCATTTGTCTATTTCCCATGGTTGTGCTATGTGCCCCATTGCACAAACAGGGACAAAAAATAAAAAATAAATTTGAACTTAAAGTGGACAGAGATGATACATTTTAACAAAGAATAAGGAGGATGAAACAGAACTTGGGAATTGTGCACTGCTTACATGCACTTTTACACTTCACAGACCTACATGTACACCTCTGTAAGTGTAACCTAACACCCTCCATGTCATCATTTACTGTTGTCATGCATTCAACACGAACACTGTGGAAGTGCCTACATGAAGTGAACATCCTGACACGGTTACAATTTTTTGGGATTCAGCAATTCTAATGAGTTTTGACCTCATCTGCATCTTCACCATGCTGACAGCCCTGAATCTTTATAGTTGGTAACTCTGTAGGCAAGGAAACTGAAGAGGAGCCCAATGTTTTACACTCAAGGGAGGGTATTACTGCGGTATATATCTGTACAGATCAACGCAGGTTTTGATACAATTTGACTGTATTCAGTGAGATACATACTGCATATGCTTACATGACAGATGAATAATATGTTTCATGGGGTTTACACTTTTAGCTGTCTACATTAGGTACAAGTACATTCTTTATTTGGGGATAGGGAGCAAAGCTGCATTTATATCATGGCACTTAAAAAGGAATTGTTGCCATTGTTAATCTAATTTTCTAGCAACCACCATGTCTGATAGTGTTATAATGTGTGTGTGGTTACATGTTATGGTCTGTTCTCTACAAATCTGCAGACTTACTTGGTCTTGTTTCTGTGTAGACTCCTTTTTGTGGCTGCATTCAGAAAACTTTCAAAGACATGGCCAACACAAGCACTGAGTCTACACGGTTACTTTACAGCTTGTTGAATCACTCTGCTGTGTTAATTTGCTTCATTAGCATACAGTTCAGCTACTTATGCTGTTATTTGCATGTCACGGATGTTTCCATGTTTGCGCATGATTGCACTCCACTACTCAGAGTTTACTGAATCTAAAACTATTCATGCCAGTGTGCACATCTCATTGCGATGCTCACATGGCCAAAATGATCATGTAGGCTTTATCGAATCCCCACATGTGTAAAACTAAGCTAGCCTCCTGCTACTAAAAAATATCTAAATTTGTAACCTACCATATAAAACACACCACTGCTTTGCATTAAAACAATTAAACTGAACTCCCAACCAGTTGACATATTCACAACTAATTATTTCCTACATCCTACTGTGCTCTGCAGACAAATACCCAGCTTTGCAAAATATTCTACTGTACTATTCACCCACTGGAGATCTTCGCTCTGTCAATAAATTCTCACCATGTATCAGTAAGACATTCAACACTTTTGGGGACTCTCTATTTCCATTATGTGCCAAAATAATGGAATGAAATCCCCACACAGTTAAAACAGACAGAAAACTTAAATTGTTTCAAAACAGTGCATATGCCAAAGATGTATGTGTTCTTCCAGCTCACCTGGCTAGCTTTATTCAGATTACTTTTCTATAACTCTTACAGCCACTTTGCTTCCCACTCTTTTGTACCTTATTGCTCCTTCTCATACTGCACTGATTTCCTACATTCTTACTCTTCCTCTTTCTCTCACACCCCACCACTAACTACAATTCCTGCTCTGTCCATTTATCTACCTGCTCAGTTCCATAATATCATCGTTCATATCTCTCTTATTATCAAATTTTACTACTTGCCTGTCTGTAAATTATTACAATCCTCAAAAACACCACAGTTTGAGCTTTACTTTGCAGCCATCATGCTATAAATACATTGTATTATTGTTTTATTTTTCTATTCAATAATTAGCAATTTATGTTAATGTCTCTCTTTTTGTGTTAAAATGCTATGCTCATAGGTTCATAGGTTCATAGGTAGGTACTAGGCTATCGGCCCAAGGGCCTATGTAAGCCTAGCCAACAAGGTTCCCTGGCTTATGCCACCCAAGAAAGTTATTTTCCTGTGCCACTGTCGAGCAGAGCTCATGTAAGAAATATTTAAAAAACACATAAATAAGCTTATGTACAGATGTTTTGACCCTGTAATTATAAATTTGCATCATGTGCAATTTAAATGTGGAGCTTTTCTCCCTGGGCCTTCACTGAAAATGGGTTTTACCCAGTGGACATTTCCTGGTCAACAAAGACAAATAAATACTTAAATGATGGGTTTCATCACCAAGGCCATAGTTTTTAAGCCACACTGCATAAAATACAATAACCGAGTGTCAGAAGTCATGGACCTCAGTAGCAACCACCTGAATAAAGTCACAAATGATAGAGTTTTTAGTAGACTCTAAAACAGAAGCTGCCATTAAAAAAGAATAATTAGTTGAGAATATACAACATTGCATGATAACTAGAAGAATCAATCAGAGGATGCTTGAAAGGATTGGGAAGAGAGATTAAATAAGCAATTCACAAAGAAACAATGGGAGGATATATGTATGTCCCCCAAATATGCAACAAAATCTAGAAGATTAAGGATTTTTGCTTGGAAATGTTTACATAGTTATTTTTATACCCCAAGTAGACTTCAGAGAATTTTTCCTCAGGTGGACAGCAAATGCTGGAAGTGTGACAGGGAAGAAAGAGGTAACTTGGTACACATTTCTGGGAGTGTGGTGAGTTGGTGGACTTTAAGGATTCCCTGTGGGATGCACTGTTGGAGATGCTGGGTGGGCAGATTGGTGTGACAAGGGAGATGATTTTTTCTGAGCTATGATACAGAATCAGAATTGCCTAGACATGGTAAGTCCTTCTGTGTCTAATTATGGTGGCTGCCAAAAAAGCAGTTACTAGAATATGGAAATCAAAATCTAAACCAACTACACTAGAAGTAGTGAATATAGTAACAGAGATAAAACAGCTGGAATTGAGATCTTCAGAAAAGGGTAGGAGCAAACTACATAGGAAAACATTGGAACTGTGGGAACAATTAATACAGGAGAGGAATGAGGTTTAAAAGAAGGCAGGACTTAAATGAGCTATGTAATGTTTGACTGAAAATGATTGGGTAGATTATAAGTGATGTATAATGTTTGCAACTGGAAGTGTGTCAGTATGGTTTTTGATGTACAGTGCTTGCAACTAGGATTGTGTCTGTGTGAATTGTTTGCAATTATATAAATGTATGATTGCCTATGTCATAAGGGATGGTTTAATAAAGATGTTTCTTGTTTAACAAACAAAAAAGGGGAGGAAGAACTGAAAAATGTATGCAATGTTGCTTAGGTTATATGATATATAGCAGTATATGTGAAGTATACTGTTTGTAAACATGAACTCGCTAATACAGTTTGATTGCTTTTATATAAATTTAAATGAGTCCTATGTCATAAGTGATAATTCAATAAAGGTATTTAAAGGACTGGGAAAGCATGCATACCCAAAGGAATGTACAGCTCCAAATGGTGTCCAAAGTTTTCGTTCAACCAGGTCTTCATAGTAAATGCCAAATAAATGTCAAGTCAAATATGATACCTGGATTATCCCAGATAAAGCTAGCAATAAATAACATCCACAGACATAACTGTAAGAGGACAGGTCTAGTTTATCAGTCAGAGATAACAAGTCAGCTCCTTTAGTACTCCAATAATTCAGGAAGGCATCGTGTCCAAGTAGCGCTTTACCCTCAAGACATGCTCAGAATTCCTTACTCCACCCTAACTCAAGGTGTGCAAGAAATGAACTCCTAGATCCTGTTTGATGATTCATCTACCCTCCTAATCTCTAACTTTTAAAAGAAATCAAAGGGTTAAGAGGAAAGTGTTACATAAGCAAAGCCACATCAGGAGATATCTGAAATAAGCAAAACAGGTCAAGCAATTAATGTAATAAACTAAAAAAAAAGATCTGAAAAGTTTTTAAGTCAAGTAAAATTAATTTATAAGTCAAGTAAAATTAACTAACTGGAAGCAGTAAGACCAACAAGCAATAAGACAGTAAGAAAACAAGTTAGAATTGTCAAGAGATGAAAAACTATTAGATAAGATTCCAACTTAACACAAATGGAATCCAAAGACACTAGACTAAACATAAATAAACTTTTCTAAATGATGAACAGTTGCCATAAAAGTGTCTCTTAAATGATAATTAAAGAGATAATGGATCTTTCTAGACCTCAGTAGCAAGTCAAAGAGGTAAAACATGAACCCTAACAGCTAGTCCCATAAAGTATTCCTCATGCATTCTCCATAGGGATAACTATGATTTGGACTTTAAGGCTCTTAATTTATTATTACATATGTCAGTCCCATTTTAACAGTTTTATATAAAGCTTTCAGAATACATAATCAGGTACTCAGATAAAAAAAGAGTCTAGATTATTTATACTTCAGTTACGGATTTAAACATTGCTTGGTGCTAAATCTGAAGCCACTGAAATACACACTTTCATTACAATTTGTCATGGTATGAGTTTAATGACAAAAGTTCCTTCTCCTAGCAAAATTTATATATGATTTTTACTTCTGATTTAATGAAAACTCAATAAAGATTTATTATTTTGGTCACCTCCTGCATCCCTCATCAAGAACAGACGTCACATACCTGCAGCATGTGAAACCAGGTATATTATAACATTCCAAACACTCAGTGTGAAATGTCCAGAAAATCCTGCATTTGGTGCCTATGAGTAAAAGGCGTTATGCTAGTGCCCCCTTGCGAGTTTTAAATACTGTACCCTTTACTTGTATTTACAGAATGGTGGCAACAATCAAATTGGTAATCTGTTATCAAGACTTCTGTTACTGATCATTGTGCTAATGAGCTAATCAACATTATGTTACATTAACTGATAACAAAACAATCTATCTCTTCAAAAGAGCAGGTAGTAACAGCCACACCAATGCTGTGACGATGCCTTTCACTAGAAAGATAAGACATCACTCTCAATCTTTATCAAATAGTTAAATGAAAACTAATGGATCTGATTATCCATACAGAGCAATATTTCAGTTGAATGATGAAGACAAAATTATAACATATGAAAAAAATCTAATTGTTATTTCCAAGCACTCGTGGTTGATGACTAAAACCTCAGGATATAAAAATCCAACAAGTCGATAATCCTAGCATCTTTATGTAGCTTCCTCTACCAGTTAGAATTCTCATTGACAAACAGAAATAAAAATATATAGCATTACCTTTGATGCATTATACCACACCGATATCATAAATATTTCCTGTGTTTCAATATTAGTTGCAGATACTAAAAAAGACAGCAGATACCATGTGTCTCTAATATTAAAAAAGGTAGAAGTATTTCAAATATAGAAACTGCAAAATGCTCAAACAGCTCTGTTCCATTATGATATAATGCTGCTTCTGAACAATCAATGAGAAAACAACTGCAAACAATTTTATATTATTAAAATGAACAGTTCTAAATTTAACATATCTAATAAAATACACAGTTATTTACATGTTTAAGACAACATGTATCACTTGACAGGTCAAAAATGCACATGTGGATTTTAATGCAGCTTAGTGCTGAATTGGACTCCACCACTTTTCCTAACTCAGTACCAGGATTATTAGTCATTATAAGTTTCTAATGGCAAAATGATTCAGTCTTTTGTCTATAAACTGTCTTTCGGCTTTTCCCGGTTAGGGGTCGCCACAGCGGAAATCCGGTCCGCTAATGATTGACAGTAGAGTTTTACATGCTGGCTTGCCTGGCCTAATGCACAAGCTTCAGCGGAGGAATGCCCATTCACACATGTCAACACACAGAAGACGCTCTAACTGAGAATCGAACGTGCAATGTCTAACTGTGAGGCGACAGCACTACCGCAGCACCACCACCGCAGCACATTCAGTCTTCTGCCTATAATAATACAAATATATTTTCTACTTCTGATTCATTCTCCCGTTTGAACAGAAGATGCATATATTTTGCTAATGGAAACTCCATCTAATGCAAGTTGGTAGGTTATGTCCACATAAGTCTACATCTGTATACAGTAATGTGACTTCAAAATGGCTGCATATTTTATAACAATTACTGTATTTTTCTGAGTAGTTATATGCTATACTTAGATTATAAGTTATAGTATAAAATGTAGACATACAACTCCATCTTGAAATGGTGTGAGCTTTATCCATAGTAAATTTTTTGGACTTACATACTATAGAGATTATAAGTGTCTTTTATATGGCTAAAAGCTGATCATTTTTATTTTTTATTTAATGTCCCTTCCTTTCATGTAAATTCTGATTTCTATACTTGTATCCAGACTGAAGAGAATTCTTAATACCTGTTTTTTATTTCAAACTAAATATAAATGAGTTTTAACAACTGCCACTGTGCTAAAAAGGAAATAGTAATGAGATATCTTGAAACTGGAATAACACCATAAACTTTATGAAATTAGTACAGTCAAGTACAATCATTGATTTTCCTCTTGGAGTTAAATTAACTTATTCCATTTTAATGGTCATTCCCTTTTCTGCAACAGTATATGGAAAATGCAACATATGCATGATTTCTGTGAAAATAAAGCACAACATAAATATATACATATATGTCACTGTCAGTGCAGGAGGATAGAGACAGTGGCATCTTAGATTTCTCATACTATTTTGGTATGTAACATGTCTCAGCACATAGTGTAATACTATGATTTGGGCAATAGCAGCGAGATGCTGATCCACCCCTACATGTACTCTTCTTCTTCTTCTTCTTCATATCCTTGTCAGCAAAAATATATGAGGCCTTAGTAATTCAAATTCAATACCATTTTAGTAGGTTTCATGGCAAGCTAGCAGGTCTATATTAGTATCTCGACAGGGCTGAATATCGAACGCACTTACGTCAACACATATAGCACAAAATGCCTAAATATCGAATGGCCAGAACAGCGATTTATTTCCCAGGGAAAAAAATCACTGGGCTGTTGTTTCCTTCACTATAGTGCAATCTTGGAGTTAGTATATTTAACTAGGGGGGCACAGCCCCCCACATCAGGGGGAGTGTTGGGGGTGAAGCCCCCACTTTATTTTGTCTGTTTGTTTGGTTGTTTGTTTTTTTGTTGTTGGCCCAGTGATTTTTTTTTCCTGGGAAAAAAATCCCTGTTCTGGCCATTCGAGATAGTGACACTAGCAACTAAACTTCTCACTTGGAACAGTGGTAGCATATCTTTCCTCAGAAGATTACAGTTCTGCAGAATTCTGTCTACAGGTTCTGCAGCTGGAGGACACATTGGATTAGAAGCTGTCAGTAAATGTGATATATACTTTCCCATCAAGAGAGAGATCAATAAATCTATAGTAGAATAATCCGTGGTTATCTGTGAGATGGACTACATGTTGTGTTTCACTAGTCCAACAAGTGGTTCCAGGTAGAGAAAGAGGGGTTTCATGTTCTTTTATGTCCTCCCATCAGTGCAACTTCTTACACAGATGATACAATTTTAAACAAATATTCCAGTGGTGGTCTTAACTGGATTTTCTCACAGTCTGTAAGCCTTTTTTAATTGCATTTATTATGAGAACCCAAGCCCATCTTTCTACAGGAGAAGTATCTTCTCTATTGCAATATGCACCCCTGGTGAGTATACTATAAACATGTGAGGATATATTGGCCACATTAATTCCTTAGCATGTAAGATGACTGAGTGGAATAAAAGGTCCATTTTGATAAAGTGGGAGAATTTTAATGTTTTTCAAAAGTGACATCCCTCATGACATGATGAAATAAGGGAACACAGAGCAGTTGATGTGTAGACTAGTAGTCCAATGCTGTAATTTTTTAATAATTCCATTTAGGAAGAATTTCAGCATGAATAAGCAAATCCAAAGGAGACAGTGATTTCTAAAATAATGGTATATATATTTTCATTGCTGAGTATCTATGCTGACTACCTGCTAGTTTTGGCATAGCTTACTGATGCGAGGCCTTGACTACCATCTGGGTCATTCATATCAGAAACATCCTGGAACATTCCAGTGTGACAAAAAAGTTAATGGATCCATGTTATTTCCAGAACTGTTAGTGAGGTCAGCATAACTTTGTCTCATGCTCATTTTTATGGGGGGGGGTGCTATTTTTCTTCATCCCTCCCAACCACTGAACTTCTCTTGTGGTTGTTAATTCTCATTTGGACTATTTTATGGAACAAGCACACAGCTGCCATCTAAGCAGCCATTACATATGTTTTACTTAAGTCCTATTGTTCTTTGCAAATGCCAATGAGGTCCAAAGGGATGAGCATGCAGTGGAGTTGTGCATGTCTGTTACCTACTTCTAAGTACAATGCTACCCACGATACTCCCATTCTCATTTTAGGTAGATATCTCCATCTATCTCCAGACTGTAAGCATAGTTTATATCATGAAACAAAAGGTACACAATACCAACCCTGCACACACAGGGAAAGCAGAATCACTTGTGACTCGAAAAATTATATAAACCAAACCTACTTTAAAACAATCGCTAAGCACTTTCATCTCTATAGAATCACAATGAAATGCGACTAAATCAGACTTTCAAAAAATCCATAACACCGTTTCAATAGTCCAGACATACTAATGATTGGTTTATATATTTAGTCATATGACTTGTATATTAGGGTATATTTATTATATTATTATATATTATCAATATAAATTATGTAATATAAACGTAACTGCTATATTCTAAAGTCCGTTCTTTCAGCCAATCAGTCTCCATATTTCAGGACTCACTGTTCCTGGTCCAGACATTTCAAATGATTACCTAAAAATACTTCCAATGAAAGGGCTTTCACCCAACAAATAATCATATATTTTCTCTGAAATAACTCCTTCTAAAGGATGTGCATACAAACGTCAATAAATGCATGTTCCTTTTCAATAAAATATATGTCTAGCCTCTTACAAAATTTAATATCCTTTAAAATGTCAAAATATTTTGTTTCATAACATTTTTCATTTATGATTGTAGTGGCATCTCTTTTGTTAGCCTTCATATCGCTAATAGAGCTGTCCTGAGACATACTTATTAAAGATGACCTTTCCCCATCACTCAAATTGTAAAATTATTGTTTGACTGGACCTGTTCGAAATGATCTGATTTCTTTTTCAGATGATTTTTCATATGCCTGTTCGACTGTGTGAAGGGGCAGATTAAATAAATTAGGTTTGGTGGGGTTCCACTGTAGTCATGGATCAAAAAGTTTACAAAACAAAATTGTTTCATATTTTAAAGGATTCTAAATTTTCCACAAGTAATTTAATTTTGTATCTTAAACCTACCCCATTAAACAGCTTTATTTAGATCATACTCAAAAATCCAGGGATCCTTTTCTGACCTAACCCCCTCTTTTATAGAATTTGTTTAAAATGTTTGAAATGCCAGCAAACTATAAGTCACAGATTGAAGTGAACGCTGTTTTTACTATGTATGGCCATTTAGTGTGGTATTTGTATGAAAATTTTTAGTGTGGGTATCAATTCCAAATTACTGTTCACACTTAACATTTTTCTTTTTTAATCCTTAAATAACACTTTTGGAACCTTTTATAAACAAATTTGGCAGTGATGTTATTTTATTCTCACTCTCATTTATGTTCCTAACCTAGGACTTGGTAGTACTGTGGCCTCCCTCCATTCCTTGCTTCATAATGAATGACCACCATTGTAGTCGGACTTCCTTCCTGCCTTCCTGTACATCTGAAAAGCTGTGCTTTTGATCTAATGAACATCATGCTGCATTTTTTAAAGTTTGGCAACATTAATGTGACATGTGATCTTGTTTTCAATTATCATGGTAGGAAGTTTCATCAGGGTTCAGTGACTCACACTTATTCTTAGACTTCTTTATTAATTACAAAATTAATTAATTTAATTAATTTATTTTCATTTATTTATTGTTTAGCAGCTCAGTTAGTATGCTATTATTTATATTACTAGAGACAATATAGACTGTAAGTTAACAATGGTAGTGAAGACAAAACTAAGTGAAACATTTTGTGTTAACTTGAGGTTGAATAACCAACACCTGAAGTTTAATGAGGCCATAATTATTAACTTGGCGTTATTCCTAAAACTGTGTACCCACTACTTCAGTTACATAAGCTGAAACTTTATCTCTCTCTCTCTCTCTCTCTCTCTCTCTGTTTCACTCCCTATCCCCTCACTGTTTATATTTAAAATGCAGCTTCGGATTACAGAGTGAAACATACTATTATCCAATCATTATACTCAGCTTTTTTTTTTTTTTGTCCTGCTGCTTCTCCCCCTCCTTTTTGTATTCCCCTTTAATTTGAACTGCACTATTTGATGATAGCCAAACAGTCGGCAACTCAATACATGTGACTTCACTAAGCAGTTATGTTCCACATTGTAGATGTGAGACTTCAGGAAAGGCAAATCAGATTTGCTTCTATCTAAGCATCCTTCTTCTTTTTGTTCAGGATAGCTGAATGACTTCTAACTATTATAGTGCTATTGCAAACCTCATTTGCAGTTGTAAAATTTCAGACTAGTCAAATGGTATACGCTTCCAACTAAATGTTCTTTTTCCTTGTAATATGAGGTAGACAAATGGCTTCCACTTAAAAGATAGTGTTGATTCAGGCAATATTGCTCAATAGAGCAAATTAAGTTGTAAAATTTCAGGTTATCTCACACATGTCTCATAGATGCAGTTCTCTCTCAAAGGTATTTTTTCCCCTTAATAAAAAAAAAAAAAACATATACTTTACTGGTTTCTGCTTATCCTTTCAACTCTCCCATTACAGACCCATCACCCTTATCCCCACATTAAGATTTAAAAACCTTGAATGTAATTGTCTACCATGAACCACAGCCCAGCCGCATTCATTGGTTGCTGGCTACTAGTTGACAGAACCACAGTCATTTTTATATTTTTTTCTGTGAGACTTTAAACAAATGACCATTATATAATTTTATTCCCATTCTATGTCTGTATTTCAGCATAGCCTACATGGCTCCCAGCCCAGACTCAAGAACTGTGCTCCAGTCATAGTATGATTCGTTGGAATAATGTCATCTCATACAGCGAGTGTAAAGTTACCTTCTAAAACAAAACTGCACAACTACTGAGACGAGACTTCAAGATTAGATCCATTTGATGACTATTTTGAAAGGTATGACCCAAGATATCACTAAATATCAACATTGTGAGTGTGTGCTTAATTTGATAAACACTTCCTCATACCTTTGTATCACATGTGTTAAATTACCCCAAATGATCTTACCTCATACATTCTTACATTGCTAATCTATATTTCCATCTCAAGCAGCAAACATGTTTTCATACAGTGACTGTAAACTCATCTTTTAATTGAAATTATGCAATAACACTTCAACATATAGACCCATAAGTTATCAGTTAAAAAAGTCTTGCCCAAAAAATATTTCTAACTGACAAAAATACCAGTTTGTATTTTATTCTGAGCAAGTTTGTTTATAGCTTTACTTAATCCCACAATTTTTTACATCTGATGTGTCATCTGTGAGATTTACATCAGATGTGCAGACTGTCATGTGTGAGAACTCATTACTTGAACTGCACTGCCTTTGTACCTTTCTGTCTTAGAAGATTATTTGAGAGAGCAAACATGAAAAGAAAAAGTACAGCAGTATGAGATGAAATTGTACAATATCACATCAGGCTACTTAACAAAATAATTATTTTGTAATTACCTCTAAAACTTAATAATTGCTAGTGATGTGTCTGCATTTAATTTGGCAAACATCTCTTCATAACAGTACTAAACTTCAATGATTTTATGCCATACTGAGAAAATGTCATCTATGGAAGCTTACTTTATCAAATACTGAATTACATCTTCTTATTTTTGTCTCCAAAGCTGATAGACAGCACATGAGAATATGCACAGCATAATGACTTCTCAGACATCGTGGCTAATGCCCACCGGATCAGTGATCTGGAACTTCATCTAAGGTCATCTCCTCCCACTTTCTGAATCCATACTTATTGCTTGCTGTCCAGCTGCATTCTCTCCCATCTTTCATAACAATATGATTGTCTTGCTTTAAAATATGCACGGTCTTGATCCTGATATTATCCATCATAGTTTTACCCCAGGGTATATACATGGCACATACTACCCTATAAATATTTCTCACTCTCATTCTTTGTGCCCTCTCCCCTCTTCATCTCTAGCATTCTTTTGTAATCTGTCACAAAATCAGTCAATAGTCAGAATGAACATGAGTATTAAATATTTCAGATCTGAATTTCACCCCCTTGAGTGGTATAAGCATCAATTCTCAACTAAAATATGATAGGAATGTGTCTGTTTATATAAATTATAGCAAGTTTATAAGCTTCCGATTCTAGTGAATTTGTTAGAATAAATCATGAGTTTAAATAATGTGATTTACAACAGAAAAGTGATACGTGCTTCAGAGATTAAATGTGAAAGCTATTATGTTATGTAAATCAGAAAACAAAAATGCAGACTAGAAATACATGGGTGATTGTTCATCAAAATTTGTAGAAGCCTGGACTAAACTTAAAGTATCATGCTATAGTATAACAATATCCATAATAAGGAGCACAAAGTATTTCAAATAGGCAATATTTTTTACCTGCCTTTAAAGAAAAGTTTTTTTTAAAGTCCCATGATTTTCCCTATGGCTATATTTCAATAGAGTTTATCTGGTGCAAAATGTACATGTGATAGTTTTGTCACATACATATTATTTTCCTTATACATTCAGAATGTCTGTATCTGCCTCAGTTTTTTTGCTGGATCTATGACAAAGCTCAGCACTGACATTTGTACTAGTAAATGTGTTCTGGTTCATTAAATCAATGCTGTCAGACCTACAAAATCAGCACATTCATCATGTTACTCAAAATACAACCTCCAGTTCATTAAATAAGTGCTAATGGCATGAATCAAAGTCTCCCTGCCTCACAACTCCAGTTCCCTACAGCAATGTACCCCATGAAATGCAGACCATGTCAGAAAATCAAACCATGCAACAGAAAGAACTGATGTCTAAAATTAACTGAATTCTGTCAGCTGCGAAAAACTGACATTATTGGGAGCAGATGCTTCATTCTCATTAGACAGAGCTTTGAATTAATCAATGTTAATATAAATGAAGTTACACATTACTACAAAAATTGTGATTTGCTGTTTCAGCCACAACGTATTGACTAATAACCATGAAATCTGAATAATATACCAAGACAGAAAACACACACACACACACACACACACACACACACACACACACACACACACACACACACACACACACACACACACACATCTACATTGGTTGCTACATGTTTTTATATACATTACACAGAGAATTATAACTGGGTCTCTGATCGTAACCAACTTGCAACATGTCTGAGAAAAAAATGTCAACAAATTCACCTCCACATTTCAGTAAAGTGAAGCTCAGCTCACCACACAGCTGGTGATACTGCTATAGCCAGCCAGTGGATGAACTAATGAGTCACACTACCAAGGAGTGGTTTGATGATTTTTGGAAGCAGGGCCAAAATCATTGGCTATTGGCCTTCAAAGTTTGTGTTGCGACCTTCTGCCATGTCATGGCTGGTGCAGTCACTTAGAGAAGAATTGTACCTATACTTCTGCTGGGAACAAATCACAGTGAATTAACAGCAGCTCATATGGTATGCCAACACTCCTAAATCTTCACATCTCTAGAGTTAATCGACTTATGTAAGGCTACAATGGAGTGAAGAGCTCTCATTCACTTTCTCAGTTATAATTATACTTGATGAGCTTAAAATCCTGTACCTGTATTATTAAAACAAGTCGACAGAGAGGATTATTTTAGTCCTCGGCTTTTACTGAGCTATTTAAATTAATACTATAATTACTAAGTAGAGGTTTTTGAATTATTGGTAGTTTTCAAAGAGTTCACTAATTCCTCCATTCTCCAATACCTGCTTTATCCTACTTAGGAAAGCTGGAACCCATCATAGAAAGCAGCAAATATAAGACTGAAAAACATTTCTGGACGGAAAGCCAATCCATCACAAGATACATATGTACACATACACACACACACACACACACACACACACACACACACACACACACACACACACACACACACACACACACACACGCCCGTACATGCATGCCCACATGCACATACATATGTAAGAGCATGTGTACATGTGCACAAGAACACACACACACACACACACACACACACACACACACACACACACACACACACACACACACACACACACACAAGCATGGGTGCATGTATGTTCATGTCCACATATACACTCACACAAAAAGTGTGGACACATATACATGCACACATATGCACACACATATGCACACACATATGCACACACACACACACACACACACACACACACACACACACACACACACACACACACACACACACTGTACACCTACAGGTAATTTACAAGATTGCCAATTCACCTAATGGCATGTCTTTGGACTTTGGGAAGAAACCGGAGACTCCAGTGAAAATGTATACTGCGACAATGATGACAGACACACTCTACAGAGAAGCTACCCTTGCAAGTAAATGAAATAGTAAATGTAGAAACAGTAACCTGATCTCTACCACGATGCAATAAAAACACACTTAAAAACTTTTAAAAGTCCAAAAGGCAGTAAACAAATATGAATATAGCACACTTGTAGTTAAAAGTCCATGAAGCAGTCAGACAACGTAGCAAAATTGTAGTAAAAAGCTCCTTTAATCCATAAAATAGTGGGTAACGGTAAGCGCTTTCGCGTGGGTGCAACCACGCTTCCTCAGACAAAGAAAACCCCCACATACACTGTTTAAATAGCATAAGTTAAAATCTAGATTATGTGAATTAAACTATGTCAATTAAACTAATTAGCAATGAGTGCATTAAAGGAAAAGTAACCTAACTAGCATCTATACAGCAATATAAAACACAAAACAAAACTATGCAAAATTACTGACATCCAATTTCAAAACGGTTTCCAAAATCACATCAACTGTAAAAATTAATTAAACAACAGGGAGTAAAATAAGGAAGATAAATGCAGGAGATGAATATCAACTGCAGGTTAGCATGAAGCTAAACGAATCAATTAAGGTGCTACTGAAACATATTTTCTTTTTCTTTATTCCCCAAATCCATCTTTACAGATCTAGATTTCCAAACCACTTAGTGGTAAAAATAAGATTTTGGTAAGCAGTAATTATTTTTGCAACGAGTAAAAAATGTATATAGTTTAAATTAGTCAAAAATTGCAGTTTGACAACAATAAAATGTTACGAGAAGCTAAGCAACTCAGGTGCATCTAAAGTTAAAATCAGACTAGTCAGTCTAAATACTAGACTGTAGATATAAACAATAAAAGCACACACACACACACTGTACACCTACAGGTAATTTACAAGATTGCCAATTCACCTAATGGCATGTCTTTGGACTTTGGGAAGAAACCGGAGACTCCAGTGAAAATGTATACTGCGACAATGATGACAGACACACTCTACAGAGAAGCTACCCTTGCAAGTAAATGAAATAGTAAACCAAACACTGTGAGATACCAATACTAACCATTGCATCACCATACTGTTCTTTGTGTTAATTTCTATGTCTTTCTTCACATGACCTGAATGTTCACAGTTCTTAATAATTTCAGCACAGCTGTAACACAGAAATGACTGTTTAATAAGTTAATTGCATTTACTACTTAAATGAAATGTGCCTTGATTGTTAATACTTTAATTGTATACATTCATTCATAATGTTTTGATGCAATTAAGAGCTATGTTGTTAAGGTTTTATGGTGTATTGCATTCTACTTTCTTATGGTCTGAATTCTTGGGTTTATATATTTTTCACACAATCTATTTATATTACGAATTACATTTCCAATAAGTCATAACCATGGCTTGCTTCTCTTTCATCCTTTCCTGTAAATATGTTTAAACAGAGAAGACGGATATCTTTAAACACTTTTGTCCTGATTATTTGGTTAATAAAAGGTGTGTTAGGGAATGCAAGGTTTGCAAAATGATTATTAACGAGGCAAACACGCAAACAGTCACAATGATAAATTTTGTACTAAATGCGCTCATTTGTTATGATAGCATGTGATAAGCAAATTCCAACAGATGCATGCTAAGGCATTTGCTAACAAGATTTAAATATCACGTCTATGCCAAATAGCTCTATTGAAAGACATGTTGCTTTAATTTTTGAACCAGATTACTCTGTTGAAGATAGTTTTGATGCTCCATTCAACTTAACTAGTGTGGGACAAATAATTACTGATACAGAGTTCGATTTGTTAAAGGGGGGATAAAGTTAGAGGCTTACTATAGTGTGAACTGGTCTACGTTTACTCAGTTTCCTACTGAAAAAATAAATACATTTCAATAGGGAGTACATGCCACTTCTGTTGCCTAGCTTAAACTTAATAAACTCTCACTTTGTATTAATCCACCAGCAGTACTGTTCTACCTGTTCATCATTCTCAAACCACTTATAATACAGATATGTCTCCTGAGGATATTTTATCTACAGGTTTCTTTATGCTTGATATCTGTGTTTATTCACTGTCTAGAATTAATAGGTGAAGACCAGAGTCTTCTGTGTGAGAATCTGCAAATTAGAGAAGAAAAGCTTAAACAATTTGACACTCTTCAAACAGAATTATAAAACATAACTGCTATGGTGAAGAATAATGACCTTTATATGTCACCCCTTAATGATGCAATTGATGACACACTACATATTGTACAAAGAGCAGACACACTTGAAGTGGTATTATCATGGTAGAGACAGCTCCTTCACCAAAACCACCAATCTAATAAATACAACAAGCTACCTAAGAAGATCTAATTTTTTGTAAGAGCTGGGATGCTTAACATGCTGAAAGGATATATTTGGTAAAGGTCGATACTTTACAAAAGATACTTTTCATTTTCTTCATAGTAGTAAATCAAGTAGATTGATGTGCTTTTTTTGGATTTTAGTATAGTTATAATGAAGGTAGTCCAGATGCTATGTAAAACAGACTGAATATACTTCAATGCAAAGCTACAGATTTAAGCAATAAATCTGCAGAGCTTGTGACTTTTGTTGCATTGGAGAACACTGATACACAATTATCTGTAAAATGTGGAGTCGGTACAGACTGGGTTCCTTATAGTATCTGTATAATAATTATTGCAACTTTATATGGGAACGTCCCTCTTGGGGCGGAGTATCAGAGAGAGAGTCTCTTAGATCTGCTATCTAAATTAATTTTATCTAGACTAATCCTTTTTACTCCATTTCTTGTTAGGCCAGTCACCTTCTGGGTCACAGGTGGGATACCAGACCTGACTCAAGTTTTCTGGATTACCTCTGTTTTTTATTATATGGAAAAAGAAAATACAGATAATTGGATGTATGGCGAGTTGTAGATAGTGTTAGTGGAATGCATGGAGATGTGGGAAACAGCAATGTGTACATAATATTCCAAGCTAGACATTGACAGGATGGATTCTGGGAAGTGCTCTTGGTATAAGAGGAAAAAAAAGATGAGGCAATATTGTTGAAGAGGTCTGCATACTATGTGAGTACTGAGCAGTTAAAAGAGGGGGTGAATTACACAGTAATGTACTATTTTGAGGAAGAAAAACATAACAGAAATCAATGATAAACAGGATGAAAGCAGAAAGAGAATGACCATTAGAAGGAGTAGTGACACTAGGAGGTTGACGGGAATGATATCGAAAGAGTATGATTTACTAATAAATATGAAGGACATTCAGTAATAAGGGTCAAATCAAGAAAGACCAACTGATAGGGAATACTATATTCATAGCAAATGGGCTACTATGTCACCTATGAGTGGTTCACAGCATAATGAAAACCTGTACTGTAACATTCTGACATTGACTATGACTGCTGGTACTGGGGAATTAAGCTGTCAAGATGTCAAGATGATTAAAGTCAGATTATATTATTGAAAGAAATTATACAAGGGATTCACACTGGAGATATGTTTAAAGGTTAAATAAAGGTTATATTGAGAGGTAGAAAGCTTAATGTAATAGTGTACATAGTGACAAATAACCTAGTGGCTTGGCATATGTACAATGTGTGATGTAGAAAGCTTAATGTAATGGTGCACATATATGTACACTGTCAGAATTAAGGCAATAAATTTACAGAACCAGTACCAAAATGTTGAGTCATCAGTCACCACCTTAGATATATAGCCAGTATTCATACGAGCTGTGCATAAAAAAAGTTTAGAAGTATCCTTTCCTTGTGGCACAGAGAGATAAAGCCCTGGCTTTACCCCAGATAACCACTGTTTGACTAGCTGCTTGGGCACTGGGGGAACCAAGCAAAGCAGGATGGTAGTGTGTAGAGAATACCAGAAGAAGATACGCAACCTGGCTTACTTCAATAGCAGCATGATGAGCCTGGTGAGCTGCATGTTGCAAGCAGTTTGCCGCTTGGTCAGCAGGCTAGTCAAGAGGTTGCTCATGTGTAGAAATGTGCATATAGCATTTGAGGCAGCTACAGTAGAGCATGAAAGGCTGCTGATGTTAGTAGATTAGGGCATAGCTCCTGGCAGTAGTGTGATGCTACATGAGTGTCCTCGATCTCCTCAGCAGTACCACACTAGGATTGGGTAAAGTTTGGAAAGACTAAGACAGGTTCAGCAGAGCCTGTGAACAAGGAAAAGAGCTGGTGGCAGCTGATAATCAGCAGTAGATAGCGAAAAAAGCTTAGAAGTATGTCACCTGGTTAAGTAAAAGGTGCAAGAGGCAATGAATGACACTTGGTAGTAGAGTGATCTCTTCACAGAAGAAAAAAATGAAATACCTTTATTTGATGTTGCAAAATGTGGGTGTATGTGGACTGATTCTAAGAACGTATTACTGATAAGGTACATTGTGTGGGTGACATGGCTTACACCAAACTTACTTTGGTTACAGCAGCATATCTTAACTGTGTTTAGTTGAATCCTGATTTAGTTGTATTAAATGATTTATTGGGATCATGGTACTCTAGAAAAGAGAAACTTTAGAGCTGTTTTCTCTGAAAATAATATTTTTGTATCCTTTTGCTGTGTTTTTGTTATGGTTCATATTTTATATGCTGGCTTTATTTTTTTCAGTGTTTCTTGGCCCATCTGTATTACTATATATCCCATTTCATCTGAGAATCTGTGTGGCAAGTGGGATTAATTTTTCTGTAATGTGTTTCCTCCAACTAAGGAAATGCATATTGATCAGAAAGTAAAATAAGCATGGTGTAAAAAGGTTTCCTTAATGGAAAGGTTTGTATGATATGATTGTGTATATCACTTTAGGATATTTTAGTATCACACAGAGAATTTTTGCAAACCTGAGTTCAGTCAATAAAACATAATTGCAACAAAATTATATAAAAAAGTTCGACACAAATGGCTCAGTTTTTGAAGTCTGACACTCAGTCATGAGAGTCCCAAAGCAATGAAAATTTAAGCATGATTGAACATGAGTAACAATGAACATTAAAAGTTGCTACCCCTTGCATACCCTGATGGGGGGTGCACTTCCAAACCCTACTATGTATATATACTAACTTTGAGATTGTTATACCACAGAGAAGACAGAATACTCTAACATATATCAATTTCAGCACCAGGAAGGGCATCTGGCATCAAATTTTGCCAAATCATACATGTGGATAACAGTACAGATATACATACCAAATTGGTCGTCCACCACCAGTACTGTTGGCCAACAGGGTGCTGGTGGAAATTGGGCTACTGTTGGCTGAACAAGGAGAAGAGGGGGAAGGCATGCCCAAAGGCATGTAAAGGCTAGGACTGTGGTAGTGAGGTTCAGAACTTTGAATGTTGGCAGTATGACTGGTATAGGGTGGTATAGGGAGAGAGCTAGCTGATATGATGGACAGAAGGAGGGTTGGTATTTTGTGTGTGCAAGAGACCAGATGGAAGGGGAGCAAGGCTAGGTGTATCGGAGGTGGGTTCAGATTGTTTTATCATGGTGTGGATGGGAGGAAAAATGGCATGGAACAGTATGCTAAGAGTGTTTTGGAGGTGAAGAGAGTGTCAGATAGAGTGATGTTTATGAAGCTGGAAATTGATGATGTAATGATGAATGTTGTTAGTGCATATGCTCCACAAGTTGGGTGTGCGATGGATGAGAAAGAAAAATTTTGGAGTGAATTGGATGAAGTGGTGATGACTGTACCCAAGGGTGAGAAAGTGGTGATTAGAGCAGATTTCAATGGAAATGTTGGTGAAGGGAACAGAGGGGATGAGGAAGTGATGGGTAGGTATGGTGTTAGGCAAAGGAATGCAGAAGGTCAGATGGTAGTGGATTTTGTGAAATGGATGGACATGGCTGTGGTGGATACATATTTTAAAAAGAGGGAGGGGCATAGGGTGACATACAAGAGTGGAAGGAGATGCACACAGGTGGATTATATCTTATGTAGAAGAGCCAGTCTGAAGGAGATCGGAGACTATAAAGTGGTGGTAGGGGAAAGTGTAGTTAGGCAGCATAGGATGGTGGTTTGTAGGATGACATTGGTAGTCAAGAAGAGGAGGAGGAGTGTGAAGGTAGCACCAAGAATCAAATGGTGGAAATTGAAAAAGGGTAATTGTGAGGTGGAGTTCAGGGAAGAGTTAAGACAGGCACTGGGTGGCAGTGAAGAGTTACCGAATAGTTGGGTAACTACAGCAGACGTAGTAAAAGAGATGGTTAGAAAGGTGCTTGGTGTGACATCTGGAAAGAAAAAGGAGGACAAGGAGACCTGGTGGTTGAATGAGGAAGTACAGGAGAGTATACAGAGAAAGAGGTTGATGAAGAAGAAGTGGGATTGTCAGAGAGATGAAGAAAGTAGACAGGAGTATAAGGAGATGAGGTGCATGGCAAAGAGAGAGGTGGTGAAGGCTAAGGATAAGGCATATGAAGAGTTGTATGAAAGGCTGGACACTAAGGAGGGAGAAAAGGACCTGTACCGATTGGCTAGACAGAGGGACCGAGCTAGTAAAGATGTGCAGCAGGTAAGGGTGATAAAGGATAATAAGGGAAATGTACTCACAAGCGAGGAGAGTGTGTTGAGCAGATGGAAAGAGTACTTTGAGGGGCTGATGAATGAAGAGAATGAGAGGGAGAGAAGGTTGGATGATGTGTGGATAGTGAATCATGGAGTGCAGTGGATTAGCAAGGAGGAAGTAAGGATAGCTATGAAGAGGATGAAGAATGGAAAAGTTGTTGGTCCAGATGACATACCTGTGAAAGCATGGAGGTGTTTAGGTTAAATGGCAGTGGAGTTTTTAACTAGATTGTTTAATGAAATCTTGGAAAGTGAGCGGATGCCCGAGGAATGGAGAAAAAGTGTTTTGGTACCAATTTTTAAGAATAAGGGTGATGTGCAGAGCTGTAGTAACTACAGAGGGATTAAGTTGATCAGTCACAGCATGAAGTTATGGGAAAGAGTAGTGGAAGCTAGGTTAAGAAGGGAGGTGATGATTAGTGATCAGCAGTATGGTTTCATGCCAGGAAAGAGCACTACAGATGTGATGTTTGCTCTAAGAGTGTTGATGGAGAAGTACAGAGAAGGTCAGGAGTTGCATTGTGTCTTTGTGGACTTAGAGAAAGCATATGACAGGGTGCACAGAGAGGAGTTGTGGTATTGTATGAGGAAGTCAGGAGTGTCAGAGAAGTATGTAAGAGTGGTACAGGATATGTACGAGGGTAGTGTGACAGCGGTGAGGTCTGCGGTGGGAGTGACAGATCCATTTAAGGTGGAGGTGGGATTACATCAAGGATCAGCTCTGAGCCCTTTCTTATTTGCAATGGTGATGGACAGGTTGACAGATGAGATCAGACAGGAGTCCCCGTGGACTATGATGTTTGCAGATGACATTGTGATCTGTAGTGAGAATAAGAAAAAGGTGTAGGAGACCCTGGAGAGGTGGAGATATGCTCTAGAGAGAAGAGGAATGAAGGTCAGCAGGACTAAGACAGAATATATGTGTGTGAATGAGAGGGAGGATAGAGGAATGGTGAGGATGCAGGGAGTAGAGATGGTGAAGGTGGATGAGTTTAAATACTTGGGCTCAACAGTTCAGAGTAATGGTGAGTGTGGAAGAGAGGTGAAGAAGAGAGTACAGGCAGGATGGAGTGGGTGGAGAAGAGTGTCAGGAGTGATTGGTGACAGACGAGTACCAGTAAGAGTGAAAGGGAAGGTCTACAAGTGGGTAGTGAGACCAGCTATGTTATATGGGTTGGAGACAATGGCATTGACAAAAAGGCAGGAGTCAGAGCTTGACGTGGCAGAGTTGAAGATGTTAAGATTTGCACTGTGTGTGTGTGGTGAGGGTAGACAGGATTAGGAATAAGTATATTAGAGGGTCAGCCCAGGTTGGAAGGTTTGGAGACAAAGCCAGAGAGGCGAGATTACATTGGTTTGGACATGTGCTGAGGGGGAATGCTGAGTATATTGGGAAAAAGATGCTAAGGATGAAGCTACCAGGTAACAGGAAAAGAGGAAGGCCTAAGATAAGGTTTATGGATGTGGTGAGAGAGGACATGCAGGTGGTTGGTGTGTGAGAGCAAGATGCAGAGGACAGGAAGAAATGGAAACAGGTGATTCGCTGTGGTGACCAATAATGGGAGCAGCCGAAAGAAGAAGAAAAGAAGAAGAAGAAGGAGAAGAAGAAGAAGAAGTAGATATCCTCTTGTCATCATATTTAAATTCTTAGTATCAGTACTCAAAAATACAGACAGACCACCAGAAAATGCTGTGCACAATAAGAACATCTGATATATTCAATGGTGATAGGTTCTAAAGACCAGCATTTAGGCAGAGAGGCCATCTAGGAATGCTGACTCCGCTCTGGTGTAACTGAAGGTTCCATCTCCCTTCCACTGAATCCACTGATATCATTTTTAACACAAAACATCTTATTTCCTTCATCAATTTCAGTTGCTATGGGAAAGGATCCTATAACTCTGGTATTATCTGAGAGATACATCTATACCTTTTATAAGTTCAATTATGTGAAATACTAAACTTGGCATTCTTTTGTCTATGCATTCATTCACAATTGTATATATCTAATCCCTGAAATATTTTGTAGGTTTCATCAGTGAAAGCCCAGTAAGCCAAATAAAGCTTCCATCATTGTAGATTGTAGGTAATACTAAAAAAGACCCAGAAAATTAGTTTGTTAACTGTCTAATTGATGGAATTAACTAAGTCAATTTACATTGTACAGATTCTAAAGACATTTGCTGAGAACTGATGCATGCATAGAACAAGGAATTGTATTCTAGTGTAAGTTGTCTTTCAATTTTGTAGAGTTTCACCAGTATTCTTGGGTCTCACATTCATCAGCCATGCTTGATTTAAAGTTGTAGTCCTTGCATTTTCTACAAGTTCCTTACAAGCAAATTTAGCATTTAGCATTACCCAAGACTGGGCCCGTAAGTTGTTCCTGGTGTACTTCTAAAATATAACTTAGTTTGCAGTTGTACACTTTCCACAAATCATATATTTTAGGAATAACTGCTAAGTCATTGTGGTATATCACAGCAATAACCCATGGCTGGGTGTGGATAATGCTGGATTTACCCACAGTTAGGGTGGTTTGATCACGAGGTCAAAGCCCGAGTGACCAAACAAAGCCAACCTTAAGTAAATCCAGCATTACCCACACCCAGTCATAGGTTATTGCTATTATAGAATGACATTATTTAATAAAGACATTACTTACTGTTTTTAAATAATGTCTTTGTATAATGGTGCCGTGGTATTCCTTGGTATTGTTTCCAGATTCTGCCCTTTGATGATGTACTGCACATTCATATGGGGCCTATGTTTCCATGCTTACACAGTACATCACTGCTTTAGATAACAAGCAATGGAGAAAAGATGATCTTCATTGATATTTTTTTCTTTTTTAAAGAAAAAACTGTAACTTCTGGAAAGTTTAGAGGTATGAGAGAGACAAGGAAATACAAAGAAAATCAGGTATGTTTCTTTAACTTTGCAGAATGTACCTGATTCCCCTTATATTTTCTCTACTTTTGGACAAACCTCTCAACCTTTTATTTCAAGAAATGTGAACAAAGCATAAATAAAGGAGGGGACCAATTGTTAATGTTGCTGTTATAAACTTAGAAATTTGTGAGAATAATTGTGCATTGTCTGAAGGAAAGAAAGTTTGAAACTGAAATGCATGTCATTATTTGGTGACTTCATTCCTCAGTGATTTGTCAGAAAACCACAAATTTTATAAGGAATGATATCACTAAATAATGACATTGTTTTCTATTTCAGAGTTTCTTTCCTTCAGTCTGATGCCTGTCTTCCATATACCAATAGAAAAAAAGTCTGGCCGCTCAATGGTACTTTAGCAACTGGACTTTTTTCTGTTGGTATATGCTCGATTTACAATGGGCATGCTGGCTGGACTGTCCAATCAGCGTGCTCGTTTTTGCATATTAATGGACAGTCATTGTATGAAGATTCACCCACAGCTGGTGTAGTTTAATCATGAGGTCAAGGCCCAGGTGATTAAACAAAGACAACTGTGGATAAATCTTCAGTATACCCACACCCACAAGTCTGTAATTGCTATTATACAATGACATTATTTAAGAAAGAAATTACTTATTTTTCTTAAATAATGTCTTTGTATAATGGTGCCGTGGTGTTCTTCTGTTTTGTTTCTGCATTCTTCTGCTTTGTTGATGTACTGCACATGTATATGGGACTTATGTTCTCACACTTAACACAGTACATCAGTGCTTTGGAAAGCAAGCAGTGCAGAAAATAACTCCATTGCTTCTTTTGCTGTTTTTTTTTTAAATTGTGAATGTGGAAACAGCATGGAAGGACAGTTTAGCGGTATAAGAGAGACAGGACAAAAATAAAAGGAAATTCAGGTACTTTTCTTTAGTTTTTTATAAGGTACCTGATTTTCCTTGCATTTTCTATGACTTCCGTATGTACCTCTCAACTTCTTAGCTCAGGAAAACTGAAAAGATTAGCATGCATTAATAGAAGAAAGTCCAGTTGAACTACAACAACTGGACCTTTTTCTATTGCTATATGCTCAATTTACAACAGGCACACTGGTTGGGCTGACCAATCAGCGTGCATGTTTTTGAATACTAATGAGGTACCATTGCATAATTATATTTAGTGACACTAATTATGCGTTGTGAGATCAAATATTTTATTTGAGACATATAACCCGTACTTACTCCTATACTTGACTGTATAACAATGTTTCTGAAGCCGAGTAAAATATTTTGTCATCTGTGTAATTCTACTTTTTTGGATCTTTTTTCCTTCCAGGTAAACAAATTCAAATAAATAAATGTATTCTTGTGTTCCTTGCCCAGTTTGAGACTTTATTTGAATATTCATTTAACACTTTTATATCAGTATTAGTTGCCAAAATGCAGTTATATCACTTTATTGAAAGATGAAAATAGCGAATGCTGTTTCATTGAACTTATAATATCTAAACCACATAATATTGAACATTCAGAACAGCAAATTTTTTCCTTGGGAAAAATTTGCTCTTCCAAAACACATACATACAACACAAGCACACCTAAAAACATCAATACATACACATACACTTATAATCCTACAACTAACCCTACACTAAATTATGCATACACTACTATCTATCCACTTACCTTAACCCAAACCCTAACCCTAAGGTCCATCACTATCGTACACTCACCTAACCCGCGCCCTAACCCTAACTCACTTAACCCGCCCCTAAACCTAATTCACCTAACCTGTGCCCTAACTCACTTAACCCGTGCCCTAATCCTAACAACCACACAATTGCACACTTACCTGAACCCGACCCGTAAATCTCCACCACAGCGCTGAAAATAGCAAAGCCACAGAACCGGACAACCAAATTCTTTCCCTAGGAAAGAATTTGGCATTCTGCAGCTTCGCTATTTTTAGCATTAGATTAAAACGGGTCGATATTAGAACATTCGAAGTTTTAAAACTTTAATGTTCTGATATAGTCCTGCCAAAATTAGGTAAACATCATGATTTGAATTTAGGATAAGAAGCAAATAGTATGTTAAACAGTACCAGTCCCAGTACTGGATCCTTGGGTACTGAAACCAGAATGTTCTTTTCCTCTGACACCCTCCCAATAATGTTACCCTTTGGATATTACCTGCTAACTATTCATTCACCCAATAGAATATGTATTGTATAGTGCATAATAGTAGTATTTCAAATGGTTTTATCAAGTTATGTTTCAAATGCTTTTGCAAAGTCCCGATAAGTCATCAAGATAATATGTTCCAATCATTAGCCTTGTGCATTATGCCATATAATTCTATAAGGATAGTTATTTCATAACGTTCCTTCAAAAACCCTTATTAAATAATGTCCATGAGAGAAGTATAGTCTTCATTTGATTAAATTTAGCAAGCGTTTCTCATGACATTTACCTGCTGTTGCAGTTAGGCTAATTAACATACAATTCTGGACTTAGTTACTTGCACTTCCTTTATAAATGGGCACTACTGAGTCTTCACTCACATGGCATGTAAGACTTTTTAAGTAATCCAGTGTAAATTATGTGCAAAAGGTAGATTAGATTTTTTTAATGACATGTATAGTTAGTCCTAGAATAACGCCAGGGCCATACTGCAAGTTGCTTTAGTATGTTTTATGGATGATTGAACAATTTGCATATATATGTAGGTGCATAACATATTCTCAAAATTCAAATGTAAAGATGCAATATCATCACCTTTGTGCAGACTTAGCTATTTATAAAATTTACATAGGCTATGAGCCATTACTTTGGGCCCATAAATCGAGGCCTTATTTACTTTAAGTGGTCCCACTGATTATATATCAGCTGAAATGTATATATTTGCAATATGTCTTCATATTATTAGTTCTTTATGTTTTATTATTTTAAGACTCAGGCTCTGATATTTTAATAGCATGTTTAAATTGTTTTTTAATATAGGTTTTAGCTTTCATTTATTAAAAAAGACAAGACTTTTAAACAATGATAAAAATGACAAGTCAATATCACCTCTGCAACAATATAAATCCCTACAAAATCAGGCAAAAAAGTAAAATAATTAAAGGTATGAAAATTTACTTCACCTCTTTATAATCCTCCTATAAAACAAATCTTAAGTGCTTTGGGAACTCTGTCAATGAACTTACCACACCTTGTAATAAACATCAACCTAACCCATTACCGGATATCAAATACAAAGTAGCCTTTAAAATGAGATCTCACTTTATACAAACAGCACCTCCATAACTAAAAATGCAATAATCCTAATTCATCTAAAGCTCATATATATGGTTGATTCAACTTGATTACTGTATCAGTAACTCAGATTAAAATTTGTTTTATAAAATTAAACCTGCATCATTAGCACCTGAAAACATAGGAAGCCATGTTTATTTTTGCAATATATAGCTGCAGAAACAATTGCCAGCCTTATTATAATATTCTTCAAAAGAATATTACAAAAGTATATTCAAAGGATCTGGAAAAAAACATATATTATCCTATTGCATAAAAGTGGCATATCAACAGGATTAATCCAATTATAGACCTATATCCATCTAGCACTCATAGCAAAAATATTAAATAAGTGCAAGCAAAAACAGCTACCATACAACAAATCAATTACTGTCCCCATGCAACATTTTTTTTGCCATGTTCAGCTAGTAACTACTTTATTTATAGACTTCACCTTTTCACACCACTTCTCACCAGCTATTCCTCGGAAGATTAGCCAGTCTAAATGTAAATAAACATATTGTAGCCTGGTTCATAAACTACTTTACAAATTGATCTCAAAGTGTTTGCTGGCCAAATGATTGTGCCAAATTCTTGCCAGTCTCAGTTGGGGCACTTCAGTGATCAATATTAGGTCAAATCTTGTTCAGTATATTTATAACTGATATATAAAGAACTATTATGAATGTCTCTGTTGTTGATTAGCTGTTGACACAGTCTTAACATGCTCAACCAACACAATAATGCAACTCTAAACAAACACCCTACAGTAACTGCATATCGTTAAAACTGGATAACACACTGAAAGTAATTCAATTTATCCCAGATGATGGCTCAGATTTTGAAATAACAAATTGAAAATATCACTGTATATAATATACCTCCCACAAAATTACTAGGAGTTTGATCACCACATTGCACATACCATATCCAAAACAAGCAAGAAACTAGAAATGCTCTATGAAGCAAAACCTCAGTTAATAGCTCAGGCTATAAAAGATACTGCTAAAACCTTTGTTGCTACCAACCATGCCATATGCATTTTTAATGTCTATTAGTATACAAAAATATAACTTGCACAAACTAGAACAAACCTGTAAAAACTGCTAAAGTTGAAATTAAGAATTCAAACAATAATCATCACTGTTTTGCATTACAAAAAAAGCTGAGCTGGCTAGAATTTCCAAACTTATTAAAAAGCACTCACAATGTAATTAAACCATAGTATACTATGCAAAACCAATAAATATTCTGCTGTCAAAAATAAATAAATAAATAACCTCATTTTGACATACATACCAAAAACCTCTTTAGCACCTCTCAATTTAAACCAGATAATCATAGTAAGAACCAAAAAGCAGCATGGAAACTATATATACTCAGTAGCAAAAGCTAAACTCTGGAAAACCATACCACTTCATATCAGATCAGCAATCAACTTCAAGTCAAATGTCTGCTAAACTCACACACTAACATCTTCATGGAACTAATCTCATAGCAAACACTGAACAATTAATTTATAACTTCCCCTTATCAACAAACCTCTTACTACTACTGTAAGAAGATCTCCATGGTCATTCCCATAGTGGAATTAGTACTAGTTCTCCAACCTAACCTCTTCTATCATTCTTATTATCCTGCCTTGCTGCTCTACTTCTTACAATTTATATTTAATTCCTTTTTACTATTATCTAGCAGTTAAAGCAGAGGAATAAGGCTCTGAGATGTTAACAAGCAGTTTTCTGAAGCCCAAGGAACAGAGTTTAATTCATTTCCCATCTATTTGCCTACTGTGCATCACTTAACCAAACCATGCTTCTGGGTTGCTCCTGAAAAGTGACACTTGTGTCCAGTGGGATTACCTGGTTAACCAATGTATAAAACAAAACCTGCAGGTTACCTTCCAATGTTACAAAACTATATCATATCTGCAAATATGTTGGCATTTAATTCTATTACATATCCTGTATTGTTGATTAATTATGTATAGGACATTGCCTCTTGAATGATAATAGTAAATCAGTGCTTATTCGTTGGAGCTTTTCTCCTCAGGCCTCTGCTGAAAGGGGCTATATGAGCTCAGGCTATCTATGAAAAAAGAAATGAACAAATAAATACATTCCCTAAAAGTGGGTAAATATGTTTTTTTTTTTTTATAGTTTGGTGTCAATAATTTCCCACTCTACCACTACTACTACTGCTGCATTTTAAGGTGTTTAACTTTAACTTTTATTGGTTTAGCATTTTTTAAAATCTTTACATATATTGCTTTAGATGTTTCCATCCACAAATAATGAAATCATCTGCATGTACCAGTTCTCACAGTGTTTAACTTATTTTTTATGCTGTCAAAATCCACTGTAGTATGTTGATATATATTACTGCTAAGGTAAGCTATTATTTGACATGATATTTTGAATATTATACAATGACTGGCCATTAACTTTCAAAAACAAGCATGCTGATTGGTCAGCCCAATCAGCATGCCCATGGTAAATCGAGCATATAGCAATGGAAAAAAGTCCAGTCACCCGGACTTTTTCTATTAATATATACTACAGAAATTCTATTTTTTTAAATAAACTTTCAAAAAACAGAGACTTCAAAAGAATGAGACAGACAGGACAGAGAAAAATAAAAGGATAATCAGGTATGTTATGCAAAACTAGAGAAACTTACCTGATCACCCTTTTATTTTCTCTGTCCTATCTCTCCTGTACATTAAAAGTCTTATGGTTTCTTTTTGTTTATTTTTTTTTAATTAAAAACAAAAACAACAACAAAAAAAAAAAGCAATGGAGATCTTCCTTTCTCTGTTGCTTCCTTTACACAGCACTGATGTACTGCATAAGAGTGGGAACGAATGTCCCATACGCATGCACAGTGCATCAAGAACCCCCCAGTATACTGGCAGAAGTGCAGCACAGTGCCATTATACAAGGACATTATTTAAGAAAAGTAAGTAGCTTTTTTTCTTAAATAACATCATTGTATAATAGCAATAACTGGCAGCTGGGTGTGAGTAATGCTGATTTACCCATGGTTGGCTTTGTTTGGTCACTTGGACTTCACCTTCATGACCAAACCACACCAACTGTAGGCAAATCCAGCATTACACACACCCAGCTGTGGGTTATTGCTATATTATTGTATTGTTGTCTGAATGAGTAAGGATTTATTATTTGTGTACAACATGTCAAGTTCATGTACAGTATTAATTTATTAGGAGTACTAAAGAATATGAAATGTGTTAGCTTGCTAAATTAGACCTTAGCAAACATAACATTTCAGAATGACAGGATAGGTCAGTGATCATAGGAATAGTGCAAAACATGGATAGAATAAATTGTTATGAGAAAAGCTATATTCATGTAGTATACACTTTGCATGTATATATCGTCTAAAATAATACCAAGTTACTTTTGAAGGTTAATAAATAGATGGAAGGAATTAGCATACACAGTACAAGGATTGTGCAAGCATGTAACTGTGCTAGTGCTGGAAGAAATAAATGAGTGCACAAGGAGATGAAAGAAGAAGTATAAAAGTTAGGGTACAGACAATTGTATCATAGACATAACCCATCAAAGTGAAAAATATTGTTAGCAAGTGTTGAAGGCAGATGAGAATGTGGAGCTTGCTGAAGCTAGAAAAAGAGGTGTCTAGAATTACAACTTACAGGAAGGAGCTTTCATGTTTATATAACAGGCAGAAAAGCACAATAAACCCTGACACTGCCCAGATGGAAGGTGATGACAGAAGGCACATAATAGCTGTGATTGACTGAAAATACTCAATAAGTCCTTTTCAGTTTATGACTACTTAGTGAAGCCCACTTCACCAAAGTAATCTTGACTTGAACACAAATGACCAAAAATGGCTATTGGAAAATAACTCCTCACTCAAAAAAAAAAAATTGTGTGTGTGTGTGTGTGTGTGTGTGTGTACACGCATGCATGCTTGTGTGTGTGTGTGTACATGCATGATTGTGTGTGTGTGTGTGTGTGTGTGTGTGTGTGTGTGTGTGTGTGTGTGTGTGTGTGTGTGTGTGTGTGTGAATATACACTCCTCTGCATGAGGGTGCATGTGTGTAGGGGGTTGGAGTCCTCTGCACTCTGCAATGTAAAGGTCTGTGTGTCATGACTTCCCACAAAGATGTCACTGCAGGTCATGGATACTCAAACGTCAAACCATGGAAACCTCATATGGAAAAGCCTAATGGGAGATGGATTTTTTTAATGTTTAAGGGAAGTGATGAACCACCTTTGATTATTTATTCTATCTCTCTGTCTATCTTTATTTCTTGACCAGGACAGAACATTTGGAATAAAACCCATGTTCAGTGGTGGCTTGGGGAGAAGAGCTCCACATTCAGTTCAAAGATGCAAAAAATATACACAAAATTATGAAAAATTACAAGATTTCAGTAAATGCAAAGGTGGAAAACATACCAAGACATAACAGGTAACTATGATAGTTAAAACCTATTGGATTTCAGTGTACATTCTTATCAGAGTAGACTATTACATAGGTCAGACAGGAAGAGGTACAATATGTTAGCAATAATAGTGAACAAGACAGAGAGAGAACATAGTGTGGAAATTCTGAGAAAGAAGGGGTAGTTTACAGTAAAGATTAGCTCACAGTATGGTATAGTTAGAATAGCCAATTGCTTATGAGTTTGAGTGAAATAGTAGGAGAGATAGATATCAGAAAGATGGCCAGGGCAATTGTTATCCAGGAGCAGTGCAAGAGCAGAGCCCATTTGTGCTCAGCTGTTGCTTTAGTAGCAGCTTAAAGGTGTTTTGGTCATTTTTTAGTTGCAGCTTAAAGGTGTATTTGTTGCCTGTTTTAAATACTGTAGAATAGTCTCCGGGCTTTTGAAACTTGGGGAGTCTATAGAGCGATCCCAGCTGAGCTGTATGTTTCGGAGGTGCTGAGAAGCGATTTGTTATCTGATCTTAGTACAGTCTAGGTTCAGAGTATGATTGGAGCACATTATTCAGTGACTGCCATTTATCAGGGAAATTGACTAATTATGGCCTATTTTAAGTTGAGAGAAGATGAGGTAGTGCAAAAGTTCTGAGGAGTGAAGGTGTCTAAATGTTAAACAGTGGTGAGGTTTTTGAGTTGTGTTAGATGCAAATGTTTCTATTTTATTATAGCATGAATAAGAGTTTGTTGTAAGGGTGGTATTGAGGTTTGTGAAGATGAAGGGTGTGTACAAAAGAGATGGAAGTGAGAAGATGGTGGCTATATCTTTTCTCAGAGAGTCTGTTAGAAACTGCCTGTACTGTAGAGAGATCCTAACTTACAGTTTTTTGGGGAGTTTTTTTTGTTGGCTTGGAACAGATGTTGGTCATATTTTAGTTTATCATAAGTTAAGCTGCTGAAATGTAAGTTTGTGCTCTGTGAGATTATTAAGGGTAAAGACCATTAGTTTTATATTTATTCATTATAATGATTAATTCATCTCTACCTAACAGTTATATCACCCTTTCATTCTGTTAGACTATTTAGGAGTTTATTTATCTATGGATGTTAAATGTTCTATGTGGCTTCTCAAGAATGGTCTGATTTATCCATGTGCAAAGAAAAAAAGGGCTTCTGAAAAGCTTGCAATACAAATCATAAGTTAATTACTGTGCACTGTTAAACACAGAAGAGGAATCATTTGTAAAAAGAAACAAAAAAAATGTGTGAAAGTTGCAGGAGGACCTGAAATTCAAGCATTTTTGTTAACACTCCTGGTGTTGAGTAGAGACATTTTAATACATTCTGAATTAGAGTTTATTAGGTTGGGATGCTGAACAGATGGACTCTGCATAAAAAAGGCATTAAGGTGATCAAAGGCTTTAGCCAGAATGCAAAAGCCATGGTAAGAGAGGTGCATACCATCCCTGGCAAAGCAGGAAGGCTTGTCAGTCATCTCATCCCAAATTGACACTTACTGGGAATGATACTGGCTACATAGCTAATTATTTAAGCCAATTAACTCATCTTTGAATGTCAACATCATTCTGGATAATGGAAAAACAGAACTCCAAGCCAGTGGCCTTCCTGTTTTGGGTACATGCATAGCAGTCTCAGTCATAGCCTTTGGAATGATGCCTCCTAAACAGAACAGCTAAGGTATTTCACCCTCATAAGGACTGCTACCAGGTCATAATCATATTTTCAAGTACAGAGAGAACTAAGACCCCTTTTCACATCCTCTACCTTGGCTCTAGAAATACAGCCAACAATCACCCTATTCTTATCCAGGCTGGTGAGGGTGGTGTCTGTATGTCTGACAATAGATCACCTATTACTAAAACATTACTATGGGTGGATGCAGTCTCAGTGTCCCTATGGGCTTGGAGTCTGCACTCTTGTGACTTAGTAGTACATGTACTGTCTATTGATATGTAAAGTGAAGGTATTCATATTGCTGTGCAAACTGATGGATGAGGTTTCATATTGCTTAGCCTGAGATCCAGTGTTCCCTTAACAACTGCAGTCTAAGGTGGTGTACTGACAGCAAGGCATGATCCAACACTACATGACCTAGGCAGTTATCTAAGGCCTGCTGGTTGCCACAATATTTAATTTTAATTAATCAATTAAAACATATCACATTTCTTCTTTTGGGACACACTCACATCTATGGTCTGTGCATGCATCTTTAGTAAACACACACATTCTACACATATCATACACACAAAGGATTTGAATTCTCAAACACATGTTGAACTATGAGCAAAACCAAAAAATAAGTGGTTAAGGTAAACTGTGCTTCCAAAATCCAGTCAAATAGCATAAAACACTGGAAGGAACAGACCAAGGCTGAAAAATAAAATTATACAAAAATTTATTTCCACAATAAACAAATGGTGAGCGCTTTCCTGGACCAAGCTGATGAAGTGGCTTGGTCCACGAAAGTGCTCACCATTTGTTTATTGTGGAAATACATTTTTGTATTATTTTATTTCACAGCCTTGGTCTGTTGCTTCCAGTGTTTTTATGCTACATGTTGAACTATCCTTTGCAGAAGGAAGTGTGTGTGAAATGCCTTAGTTGGGGATGGCAGGTTAGTTAATTAGTTTACTCAGGCTCAAAACCTGTACCTTGGCTACAGGAGACCAACCTTAATCATCTACACTAGCTACCAGACTGTTCATTTGTCTTTTATTGGTTCATACATTTTGCTTCACTGCTTAATGGAAAAAAAATCTTCAAAACTACAGCCAATTGTGCATCTTTTACATTTCAATTATACCAAACAACCCTGCCCATACATATATTTCCCTGCCTTAAAACAGTTTCCCACAGCAAGTGTTTCCAGCTCATTATGTTTATGAACCTTGCTAGCTAACCTACTTTCAGTAAACATGCTTATTTCATTAGCTTTGTATGTATTCCTAGACCTAGTACATGCATTACCAAAATTAATTTTGTGCAATATTTTCTATTTGTTTCCATTGTATATGCGTTACCTTTTTCATACATCCTTCATTTACCTCTTTCTTCTCCATCCTTTCCCACTCGTAGTATCTTTATTAAAAGCTGTATACTAGAGTTTGCAGTTTGGAAATAGGAATGTTCATCAGACAATTATAGCCCCCCTTCCAGTTAGATATAAATGTTCATTTTAAGTGAAATTTGAGATATAATGCTTATGTTAACATATTTATATTAATCAAATGGGTATTTTCTATCTAATAATTATTGAATTCAATGGACAGTTGTATTTTAGTTTCTGATGAAAGCGCTTAACCTTGCACAGGATTTATGGTTGCTATAAAATGTTGTGTTTTAACGTCTTATATTTTAAATTTTTTTGACTCAAAATTTTATAATTTGTGAGAAACTTCACTCCAGCAACTTATGTTTTGTGTTTTTGGCTTTTTGGTTATTGGAGTTCTGGTTTGGTGTTTTCACTGACTCACTAACTTTTTTGAAAACTGTTTAATCTCATTTGTTTTATCCATCCTTTGGAAAACAAGAAATGGCTTTGCAGGAAATATCTCTCTTTTTCTCTCCCTTGAGGTGTCCATAATTTGCCTTTCTACAAGTGTTGACTGCCTTCTTGTTCCCTTGCCCCCTTCATCTGCATCCAAACCTTCTTTTCTCATTGTCAGTTTATCTTGTTTCTGTTAATGTTCTCTGCAGGTTTTTTAATCCAAGTGGTTAAAAGACTCAAAGTAATGCATGATACAATGCCTTGAAATAAAGTTTCATTTCTCTGCATAGTCATATTGTAGTGAGAAAAGCATTTCTCTTATTTTGCATATGTAATGAAAAGTCATTATCTCCATATATCCTTGCATCACCAACCTTTAAGATCGTTCTCTTCCTCCATAAAATAGAAAGAAATTCCCTCGTTAGCTGGTGTGTCAGCAGTTTAATAATACAGGTCTTGGCTGCTTTCTCTGACTCATATTATTTTTTTTACTCTTTGTGCTCTTTTTTATTTTAATATTAGTAATAACAAAATCCAGTTCATATGTTTAGGCATTTTCATATAAAGGGGAGAATTTAATAAAGCCTACACAGTCTTTTTTACCATGTAGGCATTGTGGCACACTGCTTGCATGAAAATAAGTAGGTTTGCAATTCAGTAAACACAGCTAGATGGCGCTCACGCATGCACCAACACAGAAGTATCTGTGGTATCCAAATCATGTCATAAGTATGTGAATTTTATCCAAATGAGGGAGGTAGAGTGATCCAGCAAGCAGATAGAGAGCCCTGAAGACCCCGTGCAAATATTTAGTGTACAGGATTTTAGACAGACAACAGGGGCTGTAAAAACATAAGTAGATGGACAGAAATGGCATAGCACATACAGATATGAGCAAAACTATCCACCGTGTGTCCAAAAATATAAGGAAATAAGTTAAAATAATTTTTTTTTTTTAATGATCTAGGTATGTTTATGCAGCTTGCTGCAGTGTGCAAACATGCTTTTATGAAAAAAAAAAGAGTGGAAAAAACACAAATAATAGTGTGTGACAGAAATGCATTATAGAACCCTGCATGGAGTATCTAAAATGGTGGAATGGTGCTGTTGCTAATGAGGTAGGGCCTGGAACCATTTAGTTTCCACGTTGTGTGCACAGATCTCTGTGCAAATAAGGTGGGATTACTGAATAGCACAAATGGGTATCCGTGTCTGCATTTCCCTTCTGTGTAGGCAAAGAACCATGTTGTTGTCCACAGAAGAGGTAGCTGACATCAAGTGGGGGGGGGGTGTCTGAGGACGTGTAAGCTCATTAGAGCTCAGCTGTGCCTGTTTGCATGGTGCACTGCTGTGCTTAGCAGGGGGTGTACACTGACTGCTAAGCTTTATTTACCTTTGGGGCATGTGTTTCTGTGTGTTTGCATGGTGAGCCGTCATACTGAGCATGACCTTTCAGGGGGTGTGTACAGTGATTGCTAAGCTTTATTTACCTTCACGGTGCTTGTTTCTGCATGCTTGCAATGCATGCTGCATTGCTGAGAGTATCTAAAAGGCAATGATGTATTAATTAGTTGTGACTCTCATTTAACTTAAACTAGGACCAGTAAACAATGTTAATGATATACTAGGCAGGTGGAATGCATCATAGTTAGCCAGTCACACAGTCAGCACCTACAGAGGAGCACTATAAAGTATGCATACACTCTACATTCTGAATTTTCACCCATACTCTCCACCATTAGAGTACAGATTTGGGAATTTTAAGTGAAAGAAAGCTAGGGGCTGCTGTGGGTCTGCTACATCTGTATGTGCTAGATGCCAACGTCAAAGCTGTTGCTGGTGATGCTGAGAATAGGCCTAGATGGACAAGGAGAAGAGTGTTCAGGCCCAGAGTAAGCTTCCAGGAGCTACATGAGCTAGAGATTGTAGAGTGCCACATGGTGGACAGGGACAGGGACATACTACAAGAACTCACTGAGTTCTGCCGTTCTCAACTTGGACCCAGAGCCAACACAGGGGAACCCATCACAGTGGGAAAAAGGTATGTGTAGCCCTTAGGATAATAGCCACTGGTACCTTCCAAAGACCAACTGGGGACATGATGGGGGTCTCATAGGCATCAGCATCCAGGGTACTCCACCAGTTCCTGGATGCCATGCTACCACATGCCAGTGACAGCATTTATTTTCCCCTCACCCCTGAGGTGAGGGCCAGCAATATGTAACACTTCTACCATGTAGCACACTACCCTGAGGTACTGGGTGCCATAGATTACACTTATGTACACATCATGACACCACCCACTGAGCAGGGTAGAATCAACGTCAACCCCAAGGGGTAACACTCCATCAACTGCCAGGTCGTGTGCAATTCCCAGGGCGTTATCATGAATGTGTGTGCTGGCAGCCCTAGCAGTTATCAGAACTCCCATATCTGGCACGCATCACAGCTGTACTAGATGTTTGCTATGGGGGACATCCCACACAGGCATTTACTGGGGAATGCTGGCTGTGCCCCGGAACCATGAATGATCACACCCATCAGACATGCACACACACACACACACACACACACACACACACACACACACACACACACACACACACACACACACCAAAGAAAGCCATAATGAGGAACACACACAAACTAGGAACATCATAGAGCATGTGTCTGGGCTGCTGAAGTCACGGTTCTGGTGCAGCCCTGCAGTACTCTCCAGCCATGTGTGCACATATGTTCAGAATATGTGCCATGCTACACAATATGATCCTGTGGAAACAGCTGCAGCAGGATCAGCAAAGGCAATGGATACCCAGCCCCCCACCACTGCCTAGGTCACCACAGCCACACATACAAGAGGACTCAGAGGAGGAGCCCCCTGATGATGTCCCTGTAGGCGGACATAGGCATGCCCAGTACACCTTGGCATTGGCTAAGAGACAATGCATAGCACATTCACTGGCAAACTAGGGCCCTAGGGACTGACACCTTACTCCTACTCACATACATATAGTAAACATGTTGATATCAGACCCCCTCCACACAACCTGTAACTATCCATGTATTGGTTGTGTACTGCTTGTATCACACAGAGTCATCCCTGAACTACAGGTCTCTCAACTGTTGCATTTGCAAGATAAATCTCTAAGCTACACACTAATTATAAGGATTACTATAACATAGCATATATATGGATCTGCTGCTGTTATGTAAGGAAATATAGTGGGCTAATTGGACAAATGTAACATCACATGGGACTACTGATACCCAGTCCAGTAGTATGTGTTCCTTAAGATTCACTAGGATTCATGATTGGAATATTCACTACATCAGTCAAGGGAGATGATAAACAGTGGGCTCACATGATATTTGGACTACTGTATATCCCATCAGATTATGTGCCGTTGTTCCCCCACCCCCAAAACAGCAGTGTATAGATACAACTGCTTTAACAGAAAATCATCTATGGTATGTCAGTGGACCAGGTAATCTCAGGGCTGTAACATAGATAGTACTTACACCATTGTATGTCTCTCCTCACGCAGGATAACAATGTACATATTTATGCTGTTGATTGTGTGATGAATGACTCCTCTCTGTTTGGTGACCTGAGTGGCTCAGTGAACTAGGGAAGCTAGCATGGGTGATGGCGTTGATTGTTCTAATCTGGAATTATTCACATCTTTTGCATGTGAGGTAGTACTATGTTGGTGTTTTCACAGACTGTCATACCTCTTAGTGCAAGAAATCTGGACAAAGTCAATTCTGATTGGGGGTCAAAGGCCCAAACATAGGGACAGATTTCAAATATTGTCACCATAAACAGGTTCATATTATGTTATCGAAAGATAATGTAATCGAATGCTCAGAACTTCGAAATGGCTGCATATCGAAACTTTTATTCTGGGGGCTGTGCCCCCCACACCGCCGCTAAATATATATTCCAACTCCGAGATCGCACTACAGTGAGGAAAGGGCAAATATCCCAATCTTCACTGTACTGTGATCTTCAAAATGCTGCCATTTCAAAGTTATGAGCATTCAATTATGTTATCTTTTGATAACATAATAGGAACCCCCCATAAACATAGAAAGTTAGTGGGAGTAATGGTGTTGCCTCATTACATATGTTCTGAAGGATATGTCTGAAACACAAATATTTGTCTGAAAGTAGTATAATGTAGTGACATTAATATTCAGTAATTCGCCAGAAGACCAGAAATGTATGAGGAACAGACCAAACATATGAGGCAAAAATCTGGACATTCTGTGGAAATCAAGACAGTTGAGAGGTAGGCAGACTGTGAGTCTGTTGGTGGTGTAACATTACCAACCACAGTCACAGATTAACTACAGCACACAGCTGGGGAATGCTGTGGACAGGTTGAGTGAAGTGCAGTACTGCAGAAACAGGGTTGGGTGTTAATGTCTGTAACATACAAAATCCCAGACTGGAGTCACCTTATAAGTATTGACATTCCCACTGGGAATGCCCAGACACTTAATTAAAATGAACGCAATTAAAATTAACGCAATCCAGTTGCCCCTTCATCAAAATTAACTGCTCTATATAAATGTCTGTATATACAGATATATGTATACATATCCATCTGTCACTATCTATTCCTCACATGCACAGTATATCTATCACTATGTAGTGTCAGATATGTACTGATATATCTATAGCTATATATTAAAATTATATATACACCCCCCCATATATCTACATAACACATATACATATCATACACACACAGCTACAGTTATATATACATCCCTGTTATATACAGAAATATGTGTGTGGAAGTCTGTGTTGTCCGACATACCCAAATAATGTTGAGTAAATCACTATTATCACACAGCCATACTGTTGCTTAAAGGATCCAAGCTAAGGGTGCAACAGTACAAATTCCACTTACCCACAAACCCCTGTGCCTGCTGTATGTCACCACATAGACAGACACAGGTGAGCAGGTGATGTAAAGAATATTGTTGTTAAGGCATGTATGGACAGGGCAACTTGTCCCTGCCACAGGTATGTCTATGTAACTGCAAGCAGCCACATATGGCTATTCTGGTAACTCTACACACATAGCTAAGATAATGACAGCTATCACACTGCAAGGATATTAGATGCAGATAACAGTATGAAGCAATATCACACTGCAGGCCACAGATGCTGGTCAACACAGGCATAGTTTGTGTAATGCACAAGTGCTATGCCTGTAGTCACACATACAACAGATGTAACGCATGGCCCGTGTGATAAGTCCTGTGGTCTATAGTGTGTAAGACTAGATAGGTAAGGGTTCTAATCTCACTCCAGCCCACTTGGTGCACAACACTACATAGTGATAGATATATTGTGCATGTGAGGAAGAGATAGTGACTGTGTCAGCGTGTGTGTGTCTGTGTGTGTGTGTGTGTGTGTGTGTGTGTGTGTGTGTGTGTGTGTGTGTGTGTGTGTGTGTGTATGTCCTCCTGCAAATAAACAGACATGCCCTCATGGGCTATCCACCTGCAATGGTTATGTACTTTTTGGCCATGTAACTTGCTGCTGGCTTCCATACTACCCTCTTCTACAAGGCTTGATGATTTCAACGACCTTAAGACTACCAACTGACAGTATAATATCAGATGTAAGCCATGGTGCATGTGAAAATACCATGATCTGTAGTGTATAAGACTAGATATGTATGGATTCTAATTTCACTTCAGCCCAGTTGGTCCGCGTGTATATAGCCATATGGCATAACCTTGGTAACCTAGACATATGCAGGGTTGTGCACCCACAAAGGATTGACTGCAACAAGGCCGTATATGTCATCAAGCATAATATGTCCTAAAATGATAGTACTAGCAGAAATAAGGTGTGTTGATTGCACCATGTACTGTAATCTGTAGTATGTACCATTACATAGGTAAGTGTGCACACCTACATGCAGCCAACCTGCACTACATTTGTGCCTTGTCATGTCCTGTACACACTGATTGGAAGTGGTTCTAGCCACAATGTACCATGTGTTTGTGTGAGCCTGTTAGAGGATTTTACGACATGTTATGGAACCATGGGATGTATGAATTGAACACAGAGAGTACTGTCATTGGTCGGAAAGATGTGAATGCAGTCACTGTTGTACCACCAATACCAACAGGTTTAGGATGTGCATCCCAGACTGGCACTGGTATACTGAATATGGCAGTCATCACAGCTATCATTGTGTGCAATGGCACCCTTGCTATGTCACTACACAGGCATATCATACAACTGTAGCAGTCACACAGGTTCCAAGGTACACCAATACACATTGTAGAGAACATGTCCTATGCAGTCCATGTCAGGACCTTACATATGTGGTCTATCTCCAAAATGCTTTGCATGGTATGTGTATGGCTCCATAAAGGGAGGTGCCAGTTCCCACTGTGAAACTACTGTGTATCCATGACAGGACTAACACATGTGTTGCCTGTGCTACACACCAACAACATCAGTGTAGTATGCATAGTACATGCTGGTGACACAAGTATGTAACACAGGCAGTACATCCTACATGAAACTGGCCTCCCCCCATGCATGTCATGCACACATCTGCTGTGACACACATCATGTGCAGGTTACACATTGGGAAGCAGAACACAACAATCATAACTGCCGCCAGGCAACTGTTGGTACTGCACACAGGATATATGTAGAATGCGTCATCTCCATCAAAACCCTGGTGGCGCTTATGAAGGGTAGCAGACCTTCTCACATATTAGGGATGCATGAGTATGCTGAATGCCAACATTGTCCTTTTTAGCCTGTTATACACATATGAACCTATGGAGCCATGCAGTTATAGTGTTGTACCTTGCTGATGACATATGTCCACTGTGCTGACATGCCACCATGTGCTGCTTTATTTCAGCTGTGTATCCATAGGTTATCCCAACAGACTCCTGTAACAGAAACATAAGCCCATGACACAACTGTCATTGTGTAACTACACAGACAATACAACATACAATATAAGGACCACATAAGATACACAAATGTATGTGGCATACATGTGACAAATGCCAGCATACAGTATCTCTTGTTAACCACTACAAGTGGCATGGTGAACAAACATTGCATTACACAAGTACATGTTAAGTAATATAGTCACCCTTTGCATCAGACCCATAGCTTCATTTCCCTGCATTGATGTCAAGGATGACAGGGATGTGGCACAAGTATAATCACTTGCACAGGGTGTTGTGTGGGGAATGATAGACAGCATGTGTGTGAGTTAGGGGGGGACATGTAAGATGGACCATGGAGAGGTGCTGTGTGTGCCTGTATTTTACCTGCATGTGACAGTGGTGTGTGAGTTTGTGCATGAACACAGTCAAACTCAGTGCTAGCTCTACACATATGTATGTTGGATAGGTTTGGACCATACATGGTACAGTTGACAGTTCACTATCTCTAGCCCCAAACATGGGAACTGGCTCTGCCAGGAGTTACAATGGCACCTCCATGCCCAAGGTCAGAAGTGGTGCTAGTACCTGACAATGACTGCTGTCTGCTGGAAACTTGTCTTCCATGGGACCACCCAGGGCCACGAGCCCATAGCCTGCCATGTCATGGTGTGGATAGCACACTCCCCTTTGTAGTGCTGGATGTACTGCCACTACAGGAACATGAATGTGAATGGCCACGTGAACTCTCAGCAGATGGTGCTGCTGACCTATGCTCATGGGTCTGATGCTCAACTCCAACCACATGTTCCAGCACAGACAATGTGCGGTCCAAGATAGCACTGTCTTAGCCCACCCTCTGTCCACTGCATCAATTAACTGATTTAGGGTGTCCCCAGTTCAGTGGAGGCTGTCACAGATGTCAGACTGTGCAGCATTCATAACCCTAAGCATACACCTGGTGTTCTGTTCAGAATGTGTCTGTGTCTCCAAGAAGGCCCAAAACATGCTCCAGGTGACCCATGATGTGACACGTGCAATAGGTGGTGGATGGACAGCAGGCCTACTACAAGCACCCCTGTCAATTCTCATGTGTGGGACCTCACCAGATCTCTGGCTATGGCCAGTGTCTATACTCACTGGAGCCATAGATGCCACACTTTTCTGTTCAATGTCTCCACCCTCTGACTGTACAATATCTTTGGCCTCCAGGCATGGGGTATGTGTGGGCATACAGACTGTGAGCATTGACAATGGGGGCAGACAAGTGATGTCTACCTCTGGGATAGATTCAGCCACCAACACCACCATGTGTGCCTCACTGTGGCCAACATCTTCATCAGTGTTGAGGAGACACTGACATCAGGTTGTGTAGGGGACAGACTCCAGCCCCCATGGTCACCTGCAATAAGAATGAAAAAAGCAGTACATTAATATCTCACTATTATGTACAAAATGCATCCAAGACTCATAACAATGAAGACCCACAAGTGGATTAGCAGTCAAACAACTTCCTTCTCCACATTCGTACACAAAGCACTACAATGAAACACAAAACAAATTCAATTCAGGACCTTTATAACCATCACCTGAAGTAAATCAAGTCAAACATGACCAGTAATATTTACCTTTTACTTATTCGGTATGATACTATAATTGAAAAAGCAACACATAAAACCCAGTACAACTCTCTTCACAATTATATGGAAATACACATTTCACTGCCTAATGTATTTGCCTTCAACCTGTTGCACTTTAAAAGGCATTTTAGATTCCTTGCCTCATTTAAACTAGGAGCCTTATCTGCACTTACCTGTAACTGCCAAAGTGTATCTGTTTGTTGAACTACACTCCTGTGACTACCTCTTCTCAAAACCTTAGGTACCTCTTCCAGACTGGCATTTAAAAACATCCTATGCTGTTTACACACATAATTACGTGTATATAGGGCATTATTCTGACCATTAGCCATACTAGACTATAATTGTTCCTTAACAAAACAAGTATCATACTTACCAGGGGCAGGACCATGGCCTTGGGCAATACCTGACAGACCTGTGAAAAGTTGAGGGTGGAGTAATGTCAGTACCACTACATGTTGCAGCACAACAAGGTAATATGTCCATATATGTCACCTATACAGTAGCTACTATGTTACTTCTTGTATTGTCCCAAATCTGTGTATGAGTGTATACCTGAGATTACATCTCGACCAAATGACAAAGATGTGGCCCGCCACATAAAAGTATCTACAGCCTGACACATTGACTGCTGCAGTAGTACAATGCTGATCACAGTAAGCTTACTTACATGCTCCTCAGCTGTGGAAACTTTGGCACCCACCTCCACAATGTACGGTGTGATGGATGCCTGGGACCAGTTGTATGTGCCTAGGTAAGCCAGGAATTCCTCAGTGCCCGAGAGTTGTTGTTCCACTGCAGGCCCTCCACTAATGACAGTACAATCCCTGGCTATATCAGCTGCCCATCGATGTGCAGCATTAGTCATATTAGTTGCCTGATGTTGGACCTGCTCATATGTCCTGCCCTGCTGGCCTGTGGTATTAATGTCACAGACAAGGTCTGACCACAGTGCAGCCCACTGTTCCCTATTATATTTCCCCCTGGATAGCAGGATGTCATGATGCTGCCTTAGTCCTTGCAAGATTATCACATTATCCTCATCTGAGAAGGGTGGGTGTCATCTGTGGTACATAATTCCTGAAAGACAAAACAAGGGGAACACATTACAGGATCAGATATGTGGACATCTACTATGTACAGATACAGCAAGGACAAAATGATTGACATTATCCACTGCTTGGTCACACAAGTCATACCCCACAGTGTGACAACATACAACATGTGTGGATCTAACCAAGATAGTATCAATAGTGAGGTATTTCCCTGTGTGCCATGAGAAATTCTGCTGTATGATGATATACCCAACAGTTCAGTCTACAGAGGTGTGTTCACTAAGGCCTACCACCCAATAATATGTCATAAGACCATTGCCAGACAAATAGCATTGTGCTATTACAACCACTATGATGGGACAGTCCAATAACAGCAGTGTGACACAATGACAAAAGACAATGCAACCCTGGAGTATTGTATGTTCTTGAAGTATTGTACATCCTCTGTAGGTGTAACACAACAGCATATCAATGACATGTCATTACCATAGGTGTAAGACAGGCTTACTGCTATAATCCCTATTACCCATACCTGTATCCTCCTATCCTCACCCTGTTATACAGAAAAAACAGTTACATACCTGGTGGAGCACAGTACTCCTCTGCTGAAATGTGCTACTAGTAATGTTTCACAAAGGTGTGCTCTGTGTGAGTAAGGTCTCATATAGAATGGTTCCTCATAGCCAGATGCCTGACTTTTAAACATGCTCCCCATCAGCAGGTGATTACCTCTAAACCAATTTGTGGTTCTGAAATGCTAATTTCAGCCAACACAGCTGAATTGCACTATGATTAGCCAATGACATGCAACCATGTGCAATATATAAGGTCTTCAATGTAGACCTGGGCCCCTTTCTTAGCTGTTGAGATAGACACTACTGGGGTGAGGAGACTACATTGTCACAGAGGGTAGGTCTGTAACAGACACCTTTAGATAGAGCTGTGTCTACCACAGGCTGCAGCTGCTATTGCAGGTAGAAGACATAGCCAGTGAGTGTGAACACTTTGGAGGACAACAAGCTGTGGGTGTATCTATGTCAGCTCTGTCAGCCTTGTTGTAGAGGCAGGGTGAGGGTTCCATTTACACTCCAATTAAGCCATGTGTTTAAGGTACATATGTTAGGCAACTGTGTCAATAACAGAGTACTAGGTGACATATAGTACTGCTATACGGGTATGTGAAGTGTGTCCCTACCTGCAGGCCTGAGACTTCATGCACTGAAAAGCAGTTATTTAATTTGAAATTCTTTGTGTGGATAAAGAGTGCATTAGTGATATATTAATTGCTGCCTTCACAATAATGCAATTGAAATGCAGCACAACAATGGCTTTGAATGCAGGAATGCATGTGACAAAATGTATTGTATGCAAGTCCTTTAACAGACTGATCAGCTGAGTCACTGCTACAGCAGGTGTATTTTCAAGATATGTTTGCACACATACAGGTTATGACAAACATTTTCTACATCCATCAGTATGTGCATGGTGTTAAATGGATGTATTTCTGCACCAGAGTCCTATTTTAACATGTATTTTGCCATTAATGTCTTAGCAGGTGACTTTCTACATGTTGCCAATAAAAGGCCATATTCACCTGCTATCAAAGGCTTCAGTTCCATCCATTATCATGTCTTTGGCTGTCCAGTGGTTCCCATTTTTTTCCATTACTTCTTATTCCAGTTTGTGCAGTGTGGTGCGGCGCACCACTCAACTGAAACACCCCTAATGACTGTAATTGGCAATTATTATATTTTGTTTAAAACCACCTGTTTTAAGTAAGAGTTGTATGGTGTGGTGGCTTAATGCAGTGCACTGCAGGTGTGATGAGCTAGGGTTTGAAACATGGCAGAGGTGTTTATTTTGTACATGTGACTTACAATGTTAGAAACACATATACTCATTATAGCTGTATTTAGCTAAGCGTAGTATAGCAGCACAGCTCCACACTAAAAAAATATAAAGAAAAGAAAAAAGGGGAGATAGGAAAGTGGTGAAATGGGGGCAAGCAGGGTGAAAAACATATTGAGTGACAGAGAGGGATGTGCAGGAAGGGTATAGGAAAGAACCACAGCTATCCATTTCTTGTACAGCAACAACTGTGCAGTTTGACAGATTTGTAGATGAATTTGGATTCTTAAACCCCAGAGAGAAGGGTGAGGATAGCATAACTGCATTGTCAAGCCAATTGGACCAAATTACATGTGTCCAATGGATTTGTGTGCGAAATGGAGAGCTATGTATGGGACGATATTTTTTGGGGGGGACCAATTTTGTTTTTCTTAAGGTGAGAGTGGAATGTTGGGGAAGAAACATAGGGATGTGTGGGGGAGGTAAGTTGGGTAGGTAAGGATGCATTTGCAAACAGACAAGACAGCACACAGGGACAGTGCATGACACATGAGGGGGTGAACACCTTGGATAGGGAGAGTGTTGTGGAATCCAAGTCTCATGTGCTTCCAGATGGCAGCAGCATGACTCATGTCCCCACCCATGGGACCATTGGTACTGCTCCTTCACTGCCCCAAGAGTGGCTATATTGGTGGCTGGGCACCAGGGCAAAGCTACCCCACCAGGTTGTCCAGCATGCCCTCAATCCAGTGCAGGTATTGGTCATATTCTGCGCACCAAGAAGGGTAGTTCATCCCGAGTGACTACTCTGCCACTGCCACTGCTCCCAGAGGAGAGCTGGGCCCCATCTCCTGAGGCAGTACTACCTGACACAGCAGTTAGTGCAGGGCCAGCAAAGGGAGCACCACTGGTCTGGGTCCCAGACATGCTAGGACCCGGTGCCACGATCGGTTGAGGCAAAGTAGTGGGATCAACCGGAACCTGCCTACCTTGATGTGCTATGGTAAATGAGGTAAAGCAATAAGTTACGGTTAGTAACAACCAAACTATTGTTAGTAGTAACAGAATGGATCATCATATTTATTAATCCGAATGCACATTAATATATATTAATTGCAACACAATATTATGTAACATAGTCAGTATGGTAACAGCATGGCAGTGTGAAGTAAACCATAAGGTTAGCAACACAGTTTAATAAAATATGTCAGTACTGAATCACAATAAAACATAATAATTAACCACATTTTCCAAAATATAGTTAGTTGAACAAATTATGTTAATATTAAATCATAATAATACATTACAATAATGAATAAATTAAGATCTGGGTTGCGGAGAGAGAGAGAAAAATATTCCATTAGTGACATTGCAAATTATATCCCTGACAGCACTGGCCATACATACTTCTACCCGTGTGTACTGACAGTTGTGAGTACAGTGACTACAATTTTCCTAAAGCTATTGTAGCAAATACATACCTCTCAAGCTGATAGCATGGGGCAATAAGGGCAAGCACTAACAAATGCAGGTTCAGAACAACTCAGAATGGTTTCACATGATGTGGACTTATATAACTATCGGGGTGTTCTGTAAACGGATTTGGTAATGCTTTGCATTCCAAGTAATAATTTATGTGGTAAACATGTGACAGATGGATTAGGCAGTTTTAATTGCATTACAAGAAATCATGACACTTGAGAGGCATGTTTATGTACAGTAATTACACTAGACAGCTGTCGTGACTCCATTGGCAGGTCTGAGGGTAGAACCCACTAGCTGTGACTGCAGGAGACATCTGCATATAATTTAATAATTGACTGCAGCAGCAAAGTACAGACATGCAAGAGATACAGCCATACTGGGATTACACAATTTTATTTCTGAATCAACAATGCTGATGAACACATTCTTGCAAGTGAGTATAATATTCTGTGAGATTTAAACACAATATCTGCACATAATATGGGCTAACTCACCCATAACATTTTTGTGTTCTTGGGGAGAGAAAATTGTGAGCATTACATGACTGATACTGAAGATGTAGTGCTACATAGCACTGCATTCAAACCCAGGACTGTGTGTGTAGCAAATTGTACTGTGTACAAGGAATTTAAGAGACTGAGCTATGGAGTCACTGCTGACTATAGGATGACTGAAAATTACCTGGAGGTCACCTAGAAACATACTCTGAATATTTCAATACAAGTTACAGGACTTTCTTCTAGCATTCTAGTACTGTTTCAGTGTTATACTAGATTACAGTGACAATAGAACACACATGGATGGTATACAGCAATACTGCATATATTACCACAGGTTTATTTCACTTTCAACAATACTGGTGAACACATATTATTGTTATTGGTTTGAAATATTTGTGAATTCCACATGCAGTATCTGGATGTGGAGTGGGCTATCTCACCCATATACCTGTATTACATGAAGTCTGTGGAAGACAGAGCATTATGTGACCATGCTAGCCTAGAGACATCCTTGAACAGTACTATGAGTTAAGCAATACATTTTGCAGCCATTAGATTTGCATTCTACAGCTATTACAGTGTTATACTTGACTGCAGCAACCTTACCTTACAAACTCAATGCATACATCTCTACTGCAATGGTTATGACAAGACAATTCTTATATACACCATTTTCCTTGCTGTTATTGGTATTGTTTCTTGTTTTTATTGAACTAGAATTATTATTCATTTATTGCACTACATCTCTAATTTCACATTTACTGCCTACAGCTCTAATTCCACATTTATTGCACTACAGACTTTATTGTATATACTTTATTAAATTTAATGCTTTACTCTTTCCTGCTTATTGCACTACAGTTGGCATAATACATCCATACTCACCACTCTCACGATGCAACCTGGCCAGGTGTCTGGCATGAGACTCAACATTGCGAGCCCTGTCAGCTGCAGCCATTGGGAGAGAAGCACACCATTATGCATACCAGTTTTGCAGACATTCAGATTACATATTGGAAAAACAGAGGAAAAATTACTTACATATTTGTGGGGCATTTCCTGCCTTTGCTTCTTGTACCCAGGTGTCCAAGGTTCCCTCTCTTTCACCTTTTCAGGTCGTCATGGTGGTAATGACACTGCTCACCTGTGCAAGGGATACCTATAACACTGGTAAGTTCTCTGGCCAGCCAGATCCAAGGCCTCTGCCTTACATTCTGAGCCCTGGAAACCACCCTGCAGCAGCCTATCATCATGTTTTTTGACAAGGAGCCCAACCATGACCCTGAACACTCTGAATGCCCCATCACTGCACCCAAAAGCCACACCTTCTCCAGTACCACCAACCATATTGACAGATGATTGAACTCTAATGGATTTTGCAGAATTCCTGCCTAGTGAGCATAATACTAAGATTTGTGCCCCCCCCCCTCTACTACCAGACTGTTTTATGTCTCTGAGATTTCAAAGTTGTTCTCCCTTTTACTAAACTTTTTCTTCTTTGTTCAGCCTTATAGACATCATGGAGCAACTAACAGTTTAAATGCTTTGTTGTTTTAAGTTGTTCTCTGCCCAGAGATCCATTTTAGCTTCTTACACCAGTATCACCTTCTTGGAAAAGGTACTACGCTTAATCTATTCTTGGATGAAAGGTATTCACCAGTTGAATTAATTTTAGCAATATATATTAACCTGTACTGTTTTCAGAGAAATTATGGGTGTTTGAAATATTAGTTGTAAATTTCACTTTGAATTAAGAATGGATCAAATATTACCTAGGTAGTTAAATATGTGGGCTTTGCCATGCTGTCACTTCAATAAGTAGTAGAAGCAGCAGTGAAGTATGGTCTAAGTCATTAACAGCACTACTGATGATTTCATGTATTATGTAGATAATGATGTAATACTAACCTGTCTTCTCTTAAGACACTGAAATGATTGGCTTGTTATTTGCTATCAATAGTTGTTGATGTACTGTTTCTTATTAACATATTTGCAAAGTGATGCAAAGCAAATAATTAGCTTATTTGCACACTTTAAATGTGGAAGGAAAGCATTATCTTTAAACTGCTTAGGGTTTCAGTAGCTTTCTTTATAGGCCAGTAATTTGTATTGTTGGCTGAGCTGATCTTGTGTCACTTATAGTATTTTACACAAATGTGTTAACTTGCGTAACAAGGCATGGATATCTGATGCTAAGAATAGAAAGATTAAAAAGAGTATGTAATATTGACAATACTCCTCTAACAGTTGACACAGTTGTTCAGGATTTGGGAACTTATGTGGACAATGACCTAACTTTTGATCAACATATGTCCATTGTTCTAAGTACGTCCTTGTATACTGCACAGGTTATAATCAAAGGGATTGTGTCTAGATCTAAGAATGTCATTGTCCCCCTTTACTCAGCTCTCAGCAGGTCAATATTTGAACATAATGCCCCCTTTGGCATGTATCTGTCCAGACACATGCAACAACTGAAGTGCCCACAGAACTATCTTACTAAGCGAATTGAAAGCTTAAACAATATGTCCTACATAGACTGACTCAAAGCCCTGTCACTTTACTCTGTATCACACAGGGTGCTAAGAGGTGACATGCTCCTAGTATACAAGGCATCCTCTGACCTATTACTGATGGATTTACTGCACATCAGCAAGTCAAATGGTATAAGAGATACTCTATCTATGGATTTAAACCTCTTCTGCAACATCAACAGATCAGTTTGTAGGGAGAGGTATATCTCACAGAGGAAACTGCTGCTGTGGAACAAACTTTCCATCAACATAAAACAAAGTCAATTCCCGGTCTATATTCAATTGCAACTTAGATTTACAGACTGGAAACAGAACATTTACCCTAGGACTGCCCTCTGTACCAATAATGGATGGAGGCAGCTCCTAAATGCTTTATCCCATGCATGGGCATGCTCAAATTATCTATGGTAATATATAATTATTAACCCTGGAACGGGTAAGGCCAATTGTAACTAAATGAGATAAGTTATTTCAGGCATGAAAGGGGAAATGCCCACAAGGGCAGCTAGCCTAATATTTATCTATGAATCTATGAACCTATGCAAGCAAAAAATAATTATTCGGCACTTAGATAACATCTGGTCAAGGGTTACATTTGACCACATCACTTATATTCAACAGATGATCCAATTTATATATGCATTTCAAAGTGTGGGGGATGAACTGATTCAATTTATATATGAAGTTTCAAAGTGTGGGGGGATGAACTGATTCAATTTATATATGCATTTCAAAGTATAACCTTCAACTGTTCTCTTATGTCTTGGTATTGAAAATGTGTTTTATTGGCTACATTCCTTATACAATTCTCCATAAAAGCATATTCAGCATAATAACTAGGAAGAAGTCAGAAAATATTTTGGAAGACCTCTAGTTTAGGAAACATGGTCGAATGCATTATTTGAAAGCAATTCAGAGACTTTCCTCAGTAAGTTCAATACCAGTAATTTTAATAAACAGCTTAAAAGTCTTCACTGAAAACTTAATTTCTTCCCCTTCATTTAAGTGTTGCCAGCATACCTCTCTCCTTCTTTACTCGAGAATTCTGAGAAAAGTAAAAAGTAATGGGGGAGGGGGGCAAAGGCCAAAAATTAGAGACAAATTTTAAATATTAATTTAATTCACTCACAAAGTTAACAAAACAACAGGTTTAGTGTCAACCTGCATTTCCTTAAAAAGAAGCATGAGACTTAATGTCAGGTATCAGACTGTAATCCCCATTAATTCACCAGAAAATCACAAATTTTACAAAGTATAGGGCAACCATAGGAGGGAAAGAGAAGGGATGTTTTGCAAATTTCTAGACAGTTAAGCAGTATGATTGGCTATTATTAATTCCAATTAAAACACACCGAACAATGCTATGACCCCAACCAGACACATATTTAGAATGAGGGAATAAAGAACTTAGGTATTAGAAAAGATGGGCAGTCACTTCTGTCAGATCATATTCAAATAAAATTTTATCTAAATGTTAATCAGTGACAATATATCTGTGTCAGAAGGATGGTTTGAAGGCTTAATCAGAGAAGATACCCAATATAAATTGTCTGTAGTGCATATAATTTGAGATTCAGTGAAATACATGACAGACAAATAAGATGCCAACAAAAGGATTAGAAAGGCTGGAGTCGCTGTTAAATAAGAAAGTGATGCCAAGATTGTTAGAAACAATGTTTTAAATGAATATTGGAAAAAAACTGAACAATCATGGCAAGATACGGAAAATGGTGAATCAGCCAGTTTCTCGAGATCATCTATAAATGGAATTGTACTTGATCATAGTCACAGAAATGTTTAGAAAGTTTAAAAAGCTAAAATTGCAAGTGATGCAGATATATTATGAACACTATTTATGTGTTCCAATAGCCCTTGACAAGAAGTTTTTGTGATCAATTTTTTTTTTTTTTTTTTTTTACTTGGAACACAAAAACAACTAACTACAAAGTTAAGTGCTAGTGTGGCTTATGGGAAACAATTGACTGTAGATGCATACAAGATCATAAATATGCAAGTGAAATGCTTACAATTTTTTGTACAATCACATTAATGCAACTGGAAATAATCTCTGTTTTAAATGCTAATGTGTTTGTGCTATTTCTAACCAAAACCAGTGTTATTTGCAACTAAATCCTGCAGCTGACTTAAAGAATGAGGCAAATATTGTTGAATCATAAATGGCAGATGGACTCTGAAATTTTCCAGCAAATAATGACTCTAGTGAACATTCCATAGATGGATATATTTGTCTTAAAAAAAGCTTTTGCTTATTATTCACTAACCCAACACAAAACAAAACACACGTATTATGCAAGATGAAATGGGGGAAGGAAGATAAAATGGACCTTGTTCTTTAGTAAAGTATCCAACTGTATGAGCAATTTCTTATCAATAAAATGCCTCTGCACTGTAGAAGGCACTTTTAAAAAAGAACTCAAAAGTTTAAAATATATCTGTGTAAAAGGCAGAGGACTCACTAACATTCAAGAAAATAATCCAAAAACAGTGTGTATGAAAGTGTGAAACGAAAGAAAAGATGAAACTCAAAAAAAAAACAAAAAATAAGATGCAAAAATAAAAAAAATAAAAGTAAAAATAAATATTGTGCTTCCCCAAAGGCTTCTTTCAGACAAAAAAAAATGAATAAAAAAATTTGAATCATTTTTTTAAAACCATCCTTAGCCTCTATGGGACATTTACCAAATTGATATGTCACATGTTATCTTTCTGTCTAAATTCTGAGCCTATATCCTGTGTGCTAAAATACTATGCCCTAGAAGCTTATATTGATCACAAAGTGTATATTGATAACAAAGTGTCACTATTTAAAATGAAACACTAATATTATTAATGAGTACACACATTTATAAAGTGAGAACACACATTGTTATAATTAGTTAGAATATATTTAGTTAGAATGTTGTATTATTTAGTAGTTTTTTACTAGTTATTTACTAGTTAGTTTTACTAGCATATATTTTTTATTATATTATATGTGTGATTTGTGCTTTTTTTGTGTTTTATTTTGTCAATTTTTTGTTTTTGTTTCCATTTTTATGTTTTTATCTTTTTTTTTTTTTTTGTTTTTTATTTTTTGTTTGCCATTGCCATGAACACTTTAATAAGTGTAAATTAACACTTTAATAAGTGTACTGTATTAATATGTACACGCTTTGACACTTTTCAATTCAAGCTGTTTAGGGCATATCGCTTTATTACAAAAAATGTCTTTTAGGGCAGGACAGCAGCAATATAGACAGCAACACCTTTTTTTTCTTAGAATTTTAAAAATTGTTCTGTTGTTTCTGTAGTTAGATACTTAGATGCTTAGAACGACGCTGAGTTACCATAGTAGCCGCATTAAGTTGTTGTTGTCAATATTCAATTCATTCAGAGTTATAGCAGCACACAACTTCTTTTACAACTTGTAAACAGTTTGTTTTACGTGGAATCTAAGAGGTTATTTTTTGTTTTTTTTTAATCTTGGACAACAGCCTTTATGATGTATGATGACTGACTGATGGAGGGAGGCACATCGCGAATACATTACGGCTATGTATGTTGTTTGTAAAAGTACGCTTTACATTTTTTAGTACAGAGTTCTCTATATATTTTTTTTTAACCTGATATATGCAAAGTTGCATTCGACACCACACTATTAGTATAGTAGCTAGATATTATTGAAACGCCGAAAAAACTTGCTGTTATCTCTAATTTTTTTAATTTTTAACACCATGAGGAGAGAGAAATGTTCAGGTTTTAATGAAATGTAGCACAGTTTTTTAATATACAACACAATTTCATTTTTAATTTTTTTTTTTTTTATATGTATATTTTTTTTATATATTTTTTTACTTATTGGATCATCTATTCATTAATTATCATATATATTCTATATTATGTTTATTTTTACATTGTTTAACTTTTTCTTTTTTTTTGAGTATCTGTTCCTTTAAGACAATATAATGTGATAACAAAAATGTGTCCAATTTGTGGAAGTTAAGTTTTTAAAAAAAAAATGACAATTTTTTTTTTTTATTTGTTTTAAGAGTCTGAAGAAGCCTTTTAAGAAAAGCCCATTGGAATAAACTTTATTATTTTTTATGAATGCACCTTATTTGAAGTTCCTTTGAATCTCTGCTTTTCGTTTCATTGCCACTGGAGGGTCACACACTTGGATTTGGATTGCTCACTTTTAAAAAAGAAGTGATACACGTAAATGGTGATTATGCTGGCTATTTCAGAATCTAAATTACTGTTTTTACTTGAGTGTAATCCACACTGGATTAGTGAGATTTAGCTTCATAATAAAAGATATTATAATACCATCCTACAAGATAAAAAAAGTTGTTTAGTTGTCCAGTGTAGAAATCTTGGAGATTGACAGTGATGCTTCAGGATATTCTTTAGAGCATTACGTTGCCTGAATTACTTCTAGTAACCTGTACAAGCTGTCAAAGGTTGGGGAGCCAGTATCAGTTATGGCACTAGATATGGGTCCAACCATTTGTTATTGCTTTTGTTGTTGTTATAAAGTGTAGGTTTAGCAGCCTACATGTTATGTGTGGTAACAGCACAGTTATATGGAAAATGTTATTACACATGTCTTGCTGTCTAGCAAGGTCTGGGTCCTTTACTGTATATGGTTAGTTTGTGTAGGCCACAGATCTTTCATCCTTATTTTTTAGTGAACGGAAGCTTTTTTTCCTAGGGACTTTTTCTGTGCTCTTAATCTGAGCTTCCCAAAACCAATTAATTGGGATTTTCCTAGACAACAGGTCTCCAGAGATCTGATTTTATTTGATTTGGAAGGCAAAGGTAATTCAAAGTGGCTGCATTTTGAATACTGCATCCATAAAATTGGGACTGACAAACTGACTTCATGGCACAGAAGGATATATGATTAGCAGTACTGGCACTGGATGTGCAAGCAGGGAGAGGCAGGAGTGAAGGTTGCATCCCACTTGCTTCTTCTGTAGTTGGGTAGAGTTGGGGCACACACACAGTTTGTTCATCTTCCCTGGTGGAGACCAGATAAACCACTGCTCATGCTTCCTGGAAAGATTCAGGGTGGCCTGGGGGAACACTGTCTCTGATAACGAGGGGGTGGCCTTTGTGGTTAGCCCATCTCATGTCCTTTTCCAGTACTTTGACTGTGTTCAGGGGATAAAGTGCAAACAGAAAAACAAACCACCCCTGATGGTCGCCTAATGATGACCTCGCCCAGCCGACCATCACTCCAGTGATGGGGAATAAATGAGCTGATTGGTTAAAAGGGAGTTGATGATCAGTAGCCAGTGAGACAAAAACAAATTCTGATTGTCTCAGTAGAGTGGATGATAAATATGAAAGCTAAGCTTCTTTCCACTGAAATATCAGAAATCCTCTATTTTCCAATCTTTGTAATGTCAGAGAGGGTGGCGAACCACAAATGAAAATTATACCACTGGTCTATAACTCTGCATTATGTCACAATTAATTATTGTTTGTTAGAGTAGAAAATATTCACAGTCTTAATACAATTTCACTTTCATGTTCTAGTCTTTGAATAGTTTAGAATGAGATCATGTAAATTCTAACAAGACCTCTCTCTCTCTCTGGTTCTGACAATAAATTACATCTGGGGGAATCTCAGCCATTAAAATGGCTGAGCATGACATTACTAGGCTGGTCCTTTCATTTACAACAGAATGGTTGTTACACAAGCCATTAATACTGTACCTCAGATACAGGGCAATGTGGTTTTATTCATGACTGAATGCTAACATAATGAAAGCCATTTGACTGAGAATAGGTGATTTAAAGCATTTTCACTGAAAACGTTTTTGCAAAGGGCAAGCCTCCTTCCTGCCTATGATCCCCTGCTCTTTCTTAAATGCATTTCTATTGCAGGTAGAAAGAAAAATAGCTAGTTTTGCACATAAATGAAAGTGTTTTAAGGCAGCATGATTTTGAAATGATAATATATTGGCAGATGTTACTGGATCTAGAAGAGTATGGCTTTGCAAGATATGAATAAATCTGTGCAATTTCTGACAATTTGCATTGTGACAAATTTTCAGAAAAATCTTTTTAAGTGACTTGCTTTAGACAAATATCACCTAGTCTTATAGCATTCAGTCTAATTGTTTAGAACAGCTGGGAAGAGGGAACAAAACTACCCAGTCACTAGTCAACAAAGTGATTCTTAAAATACTGCACGTAGAAAGCAAATTCAAAATCTCTGGTCTTGAGATACAGTCGTTCTCAGATGAGGGGTTATAGAAGCCATAGTTTGGGAATTTAAGTGCAGCTTCATACAGGTCACATCCAGACATAAATCACTTTACTTGCTCTGCTAGTTTGGTGAGCTGCATTTTGTCCTCTTGTTTTTTGACATGCAGAATTGCTGTATTTGCCAGAACTGATTGTATTATATTGTATTAGATATGTTAGTTATTGGTGCCTTTGAATTAATTGAGTCATTCTAGTAGCCATTAAAACCCTCTGTATGATAAAAGGTAATTAGGCTCATATTGGTTTTGATTGTAATGTTCTGCATGATAAAAAGTAATCTATTAACTTGATCAATATATAAAAGACAAAGAGAAGCCTAGTTTAGAAGAAAGCAATTTTTTAATGACAGTTACCTTAAACAGCCATTGAATGATATGAACATATATGTACTAGACTTACTGGAAAAGCATTTAGAATACTGGCAGTCATATTTAGTGTTAGACCTCATTATTTTTATTTTGTGTGTATTCTGTACATTTCCTTGAACACATCTACTACATTTATAATGCCACCTTTGCTTCCTCTGGATAACATTTATGCATACTTTGTACTTGTCCAAATTTATATTCATAGTTTCATTTATTAATGTAATTATATGGACTGGGTACTAAACTGCAGACTATGTAGCAAAGGTTAATTTTGCTACTATAGTTAACCTGATTGGAATCAGTCTTTTGCATCCTGGGTTACACTGAAGTTCAAACTCTAGCCCATGGCTCTTTATATCAAATAGCAGCTGTAGCATGGGTTCATAGGTGCTTAGTACTTACTAGGATATTCATTTGCGGGGATCTTAAGAAGCCTGGCCTTACATCCCCATGAGTGTTTTAAGTCCTTATATTTTGTATGCAAATAACCCAGAGATGGACCAAACAAGGATATGTTGAGACAATTACATGTTTCCCTATCCATGAGGGGCAGGGGTGCTAAACTGGGGGTGAATTTTCAGTTATGCATTCATTCTTCTGAAATACATTTCAGTAGTGTTAACAGAAGCAGTTTGCTTCATTTGGTATGCAAGACAGTTCTATAGCAGTGTTGTTCTCCTTGATACATACCTATCCCTCCAACATATATTTATTTTGTAAAAGAGATTGTGATCCCTTAAGCAGGCATTTATGATACTATTGGACATGTGAATGTGTAATAGGTCTCACAGAGTATGGTCTGTTGAATCTCTATATGCAAGGCAGAGGTTACCACTCAATAGTCTGTATGTGGAACAAGGCTGTGATATGGTCTGCATAGTTTTTATGGTTTAGTCCCTTGATCTGTTTAATGAAAAAGTGTTATAATCATTCCATTTGCAAGAAGTGTTTGGACAGGTACATACCAAAAGGGGCCATAAACTTAATGATAATTCTAATGAGTGCCAAGGGAAGGGGAATGATTACATCCTTAGACCCGGGCATAATACCTTTAGATGTAAGATGTGCAATTATAAAGGGCTTCCTAACAACTGTGGGTTCATGGTTCTCAAAGGATAGCTCATTGTTGACATAGGATTTCAGATCTCTAATTCTGAATGTCATATTGTCAATGTAATAGTTACATGGGAGTCATGCTTGCTGAAAGATACAATTACACACTTCTTGGCATTTAGTTTTAGTCCATGGATTTGACACCAGCTATTTGTTCAGGAGAGACTATATTGGAGGATCTTTGGGTCCACTGGAGATTTTATGATGGCACCAACTTTGCAGTCTTCTACACATTTAGTCAGTCACAAACCCTTAACATTAGCTTTGACCACCAAGAAGTAAATTCCAATTAGGAATGGCCCAAGGACTGATCCCTGGGATACAGGGTACACCGCTAGAAACAGGTCTTTTGCAAGAGGTAGAGCTGTCCATCCTACCTTTGTGGGTTTAATTCATGAGACAATTTGCTATCCATTGATTTACATGGGAGACTGACATTCATCTGGGAGAGTTTATCTATGATACCTGAGTATGTATGGTGTCAAATGCCTTTGCAAGGTCTAAATATGCAGTGCACACTGTTTTATCCTCATCCATTGCTTCAGTATCCTTTTCAAATAAGTCAACCAATTTAAGTAGGCAAGACATATTTTTGACAAATTCAAACTAGGTTGGGTTGAGGGTCTGTAGGTTGCATATATGCTTAATTAATCCATAATTATCTTTTTTATAGCCTTACAGATAAGACTGATTAGGCTTATGGGTCTCTAATTACCATATTGAAGTCTCACCTTTACACAAGGGAATGAATGTTGCTGTCCACCATTCATCTGGTATGAAGTCTATTTCGAAGCTTATACTACTGAATACCCTCTGTTGGAGATCAGCTAAGTCATGTTTCAAGCTGACCGGTATGTAGTATGGTATATTATCTGGCCTCATAGATATACTCTTCTTGGCCTTAGATAGCACCTTGAGAACTTGTCCTTGGGAGATCTGAGAGGGGTATAGGTGTGGGTATGTGATTTGAGAATACTGCAGGGGAGATGGTGGTAAGGTTTGAGCTAAGCTTGCCCATTAGTAGTGACTATGCTCCTTAGGTCCAATTATATGATATCATTTACTATTAGCTCTACACAGTGCTGGGCATTAGTTCTGAGATTTTTAACATAATTAATGAAAGCTTTTGTGATTATCCATCACCTGGGTCACTGTTTTTACCTCATATCTGGCTTTCATTAATTTGATCGATGAGTTTATTTTTTATTTTATTTTAGAGCATGTTAATAGTTGGGTTACACCATTTTTGAATTTGGCATTGTATTTATTTCTGAGGGGGACAGATGCATCTGTGCACTTATGTACACATGCACAGAAGTTGGCAGTGAAAGACTCCACATAAGTAGTGGGGTCTTCAAGATGGAAGGGATTTTCAATTAGCCTGGTCGTCACTCAGTGTCAGTAGATCAGCCTTCACATAATCTCTGAATTCTGAGGTATTGGGAGATACTTCAGGCTTTGTCCATTACGGTGAATGTGATTGACTTGTGGTCTGATTTGAACAGGGAGGAAGGTTTAATTGGTGGGGAGCACTACTGCCCCATTTTGTCCTGGATTTTATTGCTCCTGGTTGGTGTGTAGACTAACTGATCCAGGGTGGTTATATTGAAGAAATCCAGAAATCTCAGGGCATACATGTTTGAGCATGTATAAGTCTCTTAGGAGAATGGCATTTGACCTAATACATAGGGACATCATAGTAGTTATTTAGGAGTTATAGGCTGAGGGAGACAAAGGGGGGGGGGTCCTATACTATAGTTAGCTGTGATATCATAAGTGGTTCCATTAATAGAAAGTTGGACATGGAGGAGTTCCAGGTCATTATCATGTTTAATGAGTCTGGAGGGGAAGTGTTTTTTTTTTTTTTAATATGGAAACACTGTTGCCTTTAGTACCTCTTTCTAATGTGGTGGGCCTGAACTTTTGATAATCATGAAATTCTGCACTGATGGAATGCTTTCAATGGTCTCGAACCAGGTCTCTGTGATAATGTGCATATCAATGTTTTCCAGGCTAAGGAGTGCTTGTAGGGAGTGTAGTATTTTTGTTAAGGTTCCTCTTATTGTGCATGAATATCTTAAGGTTATCTGGATGCAGTTAGTTATGTTGGAAGCTTTAGAAGACTGACATTGCCTAAAAAGGCTCTATGAAAGTACACAAGAATTTGGTTGATATATGAAAGCCTTATGAAAGAGGTGCAGGTCATCCTTGGCAATGCAATTGGAACAGCCTACCACCACTTCCCAGGCTAAGCTATATATATATATATATATATAGATATAGATATAGATGTAGATGTAGATATAGATATAGATATAGATATAGATATAGATATATAGATAGATGTATTGTACCCCATTTGAGTGACTCCAGAAGCTAAGCAAATTTTTGAAATGAATAATCTTTATTTAATCTTGCTGTTCAAGGCTAGGTCGATATCAGCCTCAAATACATATCCTGAGAGCCCTATCATGTCTCCCTTCATATAATCCAGGGAGGTACATCTCAAGTTATTTAGACCTGTGTATAGTATGACTGTGTTATTTGTGTAGTTGTGTTCCAAGGACTTGAGTGATTGTATTATGTAGCAAATCCTGATGCCTGATTGGCAGTTGACTGTGACCCCTTCTTTGCACAGCCTGGTGAGTGGCACATTCATGTGTCTTACTATACCGCCACCTATGGCTAAGATATTGGGTTTTGTAAAGGTTTGCCTTATGAACTTTTAAACTTCAAACGGAGTCAATGGGACTCTTTGATATGCGTTTCATAGTATGTACTGTCTATTATGAGTCTTTGTGAGGTTGTTGAAGGTACCTGTCTTTAAGGTTATATTTAAGAGGCCATTGTGGTTTAGTCAGGCCACTTTTAAGAGCCTCGGCATATGTAAGTTTATGAGTTTGGTCTGAGCTACATGTGTTGTGTTTAGTGTTGGGTTGTGTGCTACTTAAAACCTGCTTGATATTTGTTTTGGTTGTATGAAAAAGATTTGTCATCAATAACATTGTATAACTACATCTCTCACTTACTGGTTTGAGTAATACGTGGCTGCCAGTAAACATGAGAAAATTGTTACATTGTTTTATGATGTCCATTTCAACCAGACTGACTGCAGACACTGCTGGAAAATGCAACTCCCTCATTCCAGGTGATTACCAATGTGGATGGGGGGGGGGGGGGGGCTTTGTGCCTATGTGAGTTACCTTCATGTGCTTGGGAAGGCAGAGCATTGAAAGCCAAGTCAGCTGCTAAAACTGATCAAGTGCAGGGGGTGTTGTAGTTAAGATTGATCAAGGTGTGACTGACTGCTGGAAGGAAAGTTATGCTGCTATAAAATGTGTTCATGCAGGCTTGCTCACTATAGCAATGGCATCTCACGGTGACTCAGTGATGTGCATAGCACATAGTGTTGTCAGAGAATGTTATACAACTGTAAAGTCACAGCTTCTGACTGACTGTGGAAGGGTGTTTATACAGTAAAAAATGTGAGAGAAGTATACTGGGCTTGTCAGAGGAAGTTACCGGATAAATATAAGGGTAGAGCTATCACACTGGCAGGTACATGTGGATTTGAGTTACTGAAATCGGTAGCCCACATGCATGCTGTCAGTCTAGTGGAGGTACAACAGTGGACCATACTAGCAGATATGAAATTAGGTAAACAAAGTCATTATATTTCTCTAGCTTAGTTGTAGAAAGTGGATGTTAATTCTGAGTAGAAGATCATTTATCCAGGCAGAGGAAAAAGAAGACAGGCAGATTACCTTACATTGTGCCACTTAAGGAATTAAATGTGTTAATGTGGTCACCAAACAGTGACCCTTTTTATGTAAGAATTATATTGATGCTAATGGGATTTTGCTATTATTTTATTGAGTACAGTTATGAATTTAACTGACATTTACTCTGCCTCACTCTGGCTTCTGGATGGCACTTATATTTGTAAGGGGTCAGTGTGTAGGTAACTGTATACTTTTCATGGCTTCTTTAATGGTGCAGAAGGTGATAAGTCAGTGCCATTTGTGTACATGTTGTTGTGTAGCAAATTATACTGAGCATATAATATTATGCAGAACTTATTTTTTGAAGCATGTGGGGATATGCAGTGTGTACCACAAGTACAGTTTGTTATGTGTGACTTTGAGTTGGCTGCATTATGAAGTGTGAAGTACAATGCTTCTAATGCTGAAGTTAAGGGTTGCTACTTCCACTCTACACTTGGGCTTAGGGCCATTATGTGGTTGCTTTAAGATGGCTGTCAAACACCTACTTTCTTTGTTTTTTTTTTTTTGTCACCCCTTGAGATTACTACAATCTACTTGCAGGTGTAGTATTTATTCCTATATGAGGCTATATTGCTAGTAAAGTATTTGGAGGATGACTACTATGAGTTTGGAAAGTGCTGTCTTGTATGCACAAGGACTGATATAAACAGTTGGCTAGCATCCCTTTTCTCTTCATCTCTTTGGAGTGCGTCCACACTCAATGCCTATCATTTACCTTGCACTTAGAATGTTATGAAGAGTTGGTATTAGCAATGTCAGTGTTTGCTTGGGTTCATGTGATTGGTCTTCATGCTCCTGCATGAGCAGAATTGGGTGGAAGATGTTTGGTGCTTTCTGCAGCCTGGTCACTGCTCTAGTCCTAAGAAAGTACTGCATTTGAAAAGGAACTTGCCCTGTGACATGTCATATAGAAGAAGAATTCAATGGATGTTACGTATTTTCTACATTCCTTAGCCATAAGTCTGAGGCTGTAATCTGTTGCTTTTACTATTTGTTCAAACACTGTCAATGAATTCCTTTGCATGCACTTTACTTGCCCACTTTGGATGTTTTTGATTTGGATATTGTAGCAAGAGGGAGGGAAAATTTCTATTACCTTAGGCTTTCTACTTCATTCAGGTGTTAAAAGTTATGGTTGAACATCACGTAGCATGTATATATATATTTTAATTGGAGGCTTCAACTGTCTGCACTTTGCAGAAGGTGCTACATATCATGGGTTCCCTGAATGCCATTGCAGTGGTTACATTTGATAAGTTGTGCTTACTAATTTTTTACTGTTCCTGTATGCACTTTTATAATATGTTGAATGTCCGCTGATTTTTACGTATTCTGTTTTGCAGTATGTACTTTCATTTTTTAAAGGTTTCTTATATTATATTGTCATTATATTTTTTTGCTGTGTTTTATGTTCTTACTGGTGTGCTATTATGTTGTCTTGGTAGGATATTTGTCACAGTGTGAGTACTTTTTGAAAAAGCATGTTTTGATTTGTATTTTTGCTATTTCTTACTACAATAAAGTGAGTGATAGACTATTTGACATATACTCTGGTATAAGTACAGAGGTAATTTAGTGGAGATGCTACTTGTATAAAGCAAACAATCAAAGTTTACAAATGAAGAGTAATGTGCAACCTAGTGGGAACCAGACTCTCTTTGCACAACAGCTGAATAGTTCAAGTACAATACAAATTGCATAGAGAAATTTAAGGCTTAGAATGCCTGCATCTGTAGAGAGCAGTCAGCCAAGCCATTGCATGCTGGGCAGTGCCATACTAAATCATCTTATTTATAACATGTTAAAATAAGTAGCAAAAAAGCTCAACAGAGCATACCTACCTATAGCAAAACACTTGAATTTGGCCTCTGTAGCAAGTAATGCCTGCAAGTATTCTGGAAACTTTCTACTGCCACCAGAACGAACCATTAAACTAATTATAGCAAAAACTCACTAATTTAGTAGTAAAACACGGCATCATATTGTTTCTTTAGTTTACAGTACAATGAATATGGTTTTCCTAATTCAGTTCATGACAACACAAATTGACTTGCTGTCACTAACATCATGATAAAACTGAACCACAGCATTTATTATTAGATGCAAGTGATATTTTCTTTGGAAAAAAAGTAATGTGATTTTTAGCTACAAATATGGAAAATAATGGTTTAATTTGAAATGGGACCAGACAGTCATGTTTAAGCATTTCTAATTAGTCCAGTCTAGTCACAAATGTACAAGTGTGGATTCTTGTGTATTTAATCATATTAACTCTTGAATCCGGATGCTTTAATTACATGATCATGAGTGTTGCTTTCCAATTACTTTCTTTATTCCAGTTTTGGACAACTATCCTGCAAGGTTATTCATCTCTGCAGAACCTTAGACCACAACTCAGACAGCTATGAAGTACCTATTTTTATTTCTTCTGTAGTAGTTATCCTGTAATTTTTACATTATATGCAGTATGGTGACTAACCGGTTAGGTCTTTGTGCCACAGACCTGTTGTCTGAGCTTCAGTCCTGATTTCTTGTCACTTGAGTTTGCATGCTCTCTCTGTTATGTGTGTTTTTGTTTTCTCTGCAGTCAGTCTTTTTCCTTCTAAATACATGCTGACTACCTATGCCTTTTTTACCAGAGCCATGACTGAAAAGACTCCCAGAGATACTTATTACCTGGTTAAAAAAGAAATAAAACAAATAATGTGTAGCTCAAGCAAATCCACAGATTTTACTGTTCAATGGCAACCTTTTAAAGAACAGGAGAAAACATTCATGTTACATTAATTAGGTATTGTTTTCGTCATTTTATGAGCTCAGCATACAATAACAAATAGATTGAAAAGCCCACTTCTATATCCGTTCATGACCTTTCATTTTGCAGCTTTCCATTTTATAGCCATTGCTGCACCTGAGGTATTCAGCTATACCTGCATCTATTTGATATCAGCAAAGTTCCAACATTGTCTGAACTATTTAATGTATTCAGCAGAAATTTGCTTATAACTACAAATGAAAGGCATGCAGTCAGACTCAATAAATCTAAAGTTTGCTAGATAAAAGTTGTTTAATTTCCATTAGAAATATGGAAATAAGCATAATGTTGATAGTACTTCATTACTTTGAGTATAATGTTTATAATAATACATTACTTTATTTTTCAACAAGATCTGGAATCTTTCCTTATTTATCTTTTGGTATTTTGCACAGCATTGTGCCTAGAAATACGTGACAGTCATGCTGTGCAGCTGAAGAATGAATTAGGCCTTAAGCTAGCTTTCATTCTGTGAAACATGGAAATGGATGCCTCACAAGCTGCACCTACCTTAGGCTACTGCAGGACATCTGTACCTCACATGGCTGGCTCAGCTATGAAGAAAGCATACCACACAGTATGGCTGCTGAGCACATACACAGCAGAGCTCCAAAAATTAACAAAAAAAAAAGAAATATAATGGTGCTTTGCAATAGTGCACTTAATGCACTGGAATCACAGACTCAGTATGTATGAGTTTGTGAAACTGTTTTTCAGAGCAAGTTAAAGAGTAGCTTCACACATCCACTGTATTTATTATAATAATAATTATTATTATTATTAGACAGCTTATAAACTGTCAAACTTCTATTATTATTATATACTGACTATGAATCAGGTGATATACATTCAATGAGTAAGATTAGTGGATCAGGCACTGAAGAGACGCTGGGGTGATAGCTAGAAGAGATAAGGCAATGCCTTCTCACTCCTAATGGAGGCAGGGGTGCCACACATGACCACAAGGCACACCAACGTACAATCCCCAATGAAGATCACAGATTCCCAAAGGTACTTAATGTAAGGGGTCAGGGTGTTTCTGAGTTAAATTGCTCTCAGACATAGATGACACACATTATATTGGTCTGATTGTGTGCTTTGCTTTAAATGTCTGTGGGAGTGCACATAGGGCACCCTAAGGTCTTAAGAGAAATATCCTAACTACTCACATTGATAACAACACCACACTTGGTGCTCAGTCCTCAATACAAGTAGAAAAAAATGGGCCATAGAGCTCCCATAGTGTGAAAATCACTATATAACTATAGCTTTGCCATTGCCTTTGGAAGGATGGAGCAAATGGGAAAACTGCACCAGCTCCAACGTATAGGAAGTACTTAAAGTCTGTCAGCTTACAAGTTGTCATTAAGGAATTACAGGCATTGTCACTAGGGCTGGAAAACTTGTACTATTAGAAAAAAATAATGTTTCTGCCACAGACAAAGGCTACAGGCTTTAACTCCTGCAGCTCTGCTCTCAATATTTGACTGACAGAACCAGCCATATGGGGTGTGAAACCCACAACTGGTAACAAATAATATACAAAGAACAATTGGCTTAAAGGTGTGTCATAAATCTGCACTGCTACCTCAGGTAATGCCCAAGCCCTACCACACCCAAATAAACTTTACAATGTACAGCCACAGTTCAGAGTTATAATCACTGGTAACAGGATTTCAACATCAGACTGAACCCAGCACTTTCTAGTGCAATCTTACCATAAGTAGTTAAAACCTGGCCACTGTTATTTTGCACACAGTGGGGGGGGGGGGTACATAAATGGGTTTGTGTTGATTACCCAAAGACCACTTACCCAAATTCCATTTGGCCGAGATGACTTCAATGAAAGCTGACAATTCCAAAACCATGGAGCATCTAACATCTTTCACCAGGAAACAAACCACTTGGCCACCAAATTAAAATAAGAAAATGCATAAAAATTCAACCCACCCAAGTGGGGGGCTTCACCCCCCCAACTAAATATACCAACTCCGAGATTGCACTATCCGGGGGAAAGGGCAAAGTTCACTCTGGTGGCCAAGTGGTTTGCTTCCCGCTGAAAGACATTCAGTGATCCGTGGTTTCGGAATTGTCACATTTCGTTGAAGTCTTCTCAACCAAATGGAATTCAGGTACGTGGTCTTTTGGTTAATGAAGGTAGACCTGCATAAACAGCAACTCTCCAGTAGCACCATTGCCCTACCCATGTTTACACTAATACTGCCACCTATTAGTCAAAACCAGCAAATCAAGATATCTTAGTGCTTATCCTTAAAGTAAATAAACCTTTAAATATTAAGATGGTATCAACTAGCTCTCAGCAGTCACCATATAATTAGACGTACTAGTAAAGTGCATAAGCTTTTAACATGTAAACATCAACAACAAGCATTCATAGTGGAATAATAACATTCTTTACCTGAAATCAGTATATCAAAATGTGTTTTTTCCACTAACTATTCAAACAGTAAAGAACTTGTGCAAGCATTTGAAAATAAAATATTCAAACATCCATTGCTAAGAAAAAAATATCTGACCTCAGAACTGTAAATAGCAGCATTTAGGTAAAAGATATATGGTCTCCTTCCTATCTCAGATTTTTAAGATCAAAAGATTTTTTTAATTTTCCTGCAGATAATATAATATATCTTTAGCTCTGTCTGTAAGGGTTATCGTCCAGAAGGATAGCTGACTTTTATTAGGCAGACCAGTTAGTCCTGTAACTTTTTTTCAATTAATAGCCACTTTCTATGCTTATAAATCCTCAGACCATGTTTTTTTGTGGCTTTAGCTTAAAATTTACAAGATGCATTTCTATTTCTACAGTTAGATATGTCTGGGGAGGGGCAGGAAGAGAGTCCAAATAAGACAACATCATTTTGCAGTCTGCTACAACTTTCAAGGAGTATATGAATTCCACTACAGATATTTGCACACTTAAGAAGTAGAGATTGCATTATTGTTAAATTACATACTATTTTAGTAGTAGTAAATACACATTTTATATATATATATATATATATATATATATATATATATATATATATATATATATGGCGAATTAATCTAAAAATCCAACCCAAGTGTATAAAATAGAAACCAAATCCCAGCAGCCAGCAGAGACAAATATAATGGAAAGAACCAAGTTATCAAAGCTTTGCAAAAGTTGAAAAAATGCAGTTTATTCTCACATAAATACGTAAGCGCTTTCACGGTTCAAACAGGCCGCTTCATCAGACAGTTGGGGTTAAGGGTGAGGAGTGAGGAGGCATGCTCTGTATATGTGTGATAGCAGTCACTTGAAATACATGACCATGGCAATTTGTACCTCTGCTTTCATCCCAGTCAAACACCAGAAGGATGTATAGGCAGTAACTATCTTTTTTTTTTTTTTTGGGGGGGGGGGGGGGGAGTAGGCAGCATTCTCAGATAAGACCTGTGTATCCTCATCATAATTCGGTTGTTGGTTTATTGTGAACTACTATTTTGTCAGCTTTGAACATTAATATTTGGGCACAACTTATACCTTCTTTAAAAGAAAAAAAAAGTCTGAAATGATTTTCTTCCTCATGATGTTTGTTTAGGCCACCATTGGATTAAAAGGTTGGGAAAATGCTCTAAAATGCACCCAGAGCATTTATAACCCTATGGCTTCTTGGACACTAGCTTATTTGAGTTAGTTCCTAAATGGCTATTACTGTGCTGTCTTAGTCAGGAAAAGTATGTTGAAAGGATCTCAGGAAAACTAAACCTGAGCAACAACACTGAATTTCTTTCCTTAATCATAATTTCTGTTCAAGCCTTCACTGGATGAAAAGTTTGTGTAAAAAAGTTAAATGCATTTCCGAACACATAAAAGTTGTGGCTTCTTGAAAAAGCTGAAGAGTACTGCAAAATTGGAGAAAAATGTAATGTACATGGTATGGGGAGCCCAAGATGGAGGGACTCAGAGGGGAGGATTGGAGAGTGTATGTGTGTGTGTGGGAAGGGAGGGGCTGAAACAATTGGTCTAGGGTATCATTTCATCAATGTCCAGAACTGTATATAGAGTTACTCTAATGTATCTTTGTTGCAAATAAATGCTGGTAACTATAAATGCCTCTTTGTGTGATGGCAATGGGCCAGCATAGTGTAATACATAGACCTGTTGTAATGTAAGGGCATTGTAGCTACAGGTCAGTCTGTGTGTACTACTCATAAAAGTTTGCATCATGAACTAAAAGGCTGCTTAGGAGGGGTGGCAGTGACAATACTTAGACTAGAATTGCCTAGGAGGCCCCCAACTTGACATTTGTTGGGGCCCCCAAAATGCTAACACTGGCCTTGCTTCTATAACTACTCACAGTGTCATTTGCACTCAGAGCTGGAAAGATTTGGCTTAAAACAAGATCATCTGCTGTCATATTTTTTGAGTTCTTGTTCCCTTGCAGCTCATAAGGTGAAATTAATTCTTGTAGTTTGGAACTGATGTTTACTATGTGGTGGTCAGATTAGAAAACTGGTCAAGTCAACCCAAATGATAAAGTGTTCAGGAACAAACAGTATCAGAATCCCAGCAGTAACTCGCTTACAAATTCAGTGAGATATTGTAGGAATAGCTGCAAATTTCCTAATGGATGGTAAGCGTGAAGAAAACTGAAATGTATCCACTAAGCTAACTGCTCAAATGTGCTGGTGATGTGGGATACACAGAAGAGCAGAGCTATAGCAGCAGTGCACCCCCATCATAATTCAACCCCATACAAACCACTAGATAAAACAGATAACTCATGAAATGATCAAAGCAAATTCTTGCCAAAAGGTGTTAGCATACCTCTCAACCTCTTTGAGCAAGAAATCTGGACAAAGACATAAATAAAAGTGGAACAAAGGCCCAAAATAGGGACAATTTTTACAAACTTAGAAAGTTGATAGTATAACAGGTTTTGCATTAGTATGCATTTTCTGAAGGGTATGAAGTCTGAAACTCAAATATCCGTCATTATTTTCTAACTTCAGTCTTTAATGATCTGCTACTAATTTGCCAGAAAACCACACTTTTATGAAATATGGACCACAAATATGAGACAAAAATCTGGACAGTCTGCAAAATTCTGTACAGTTGAGCGGTATGGGTGTTAGCCTCCATTATAAACTGTAGCTTAACATTACTCATTTGCTCGTTGATAATACTGGTTGTTACAAACTGAACTCACATGTGAGAGCAGTATCGCAATGGGCCATTAGAGAACTCATTCCATCAGCCAGCTTTGAATGGCAACAAGGCTCTCTGAACACCTCCTTTAGACAGGAAGAACCAAAATACCAAATGAGGTTTCACCCCTAGGATAATGGCCTAATGAGAACCCATTCCCCAAATCCATGATGGCTCCTCCTGTCTAAAGAAGGGCTTCCTCACACAGGAAAAATCATGAAGTCAGTAAACTAGTAACACAGGGGCAGAAAGCCAGAAGAATGATCATTCTGTATGTTAGGCCCATAATAAGTTATAAAAACCACATTGTTATTCAAACACAGAAATTATAAACTCAACACAAACTTCAAAAACAGTTAACCAGAACTGGTGAGGATTTAAAGCCACTTTTAAAATAATTTGTGATGCACTTTAGCAGCTCTTTTGTATATCTGAGCAACAACAATAATGATGCAATAAATATTGCACAGCTGCTGGAAGGCCTGGATGGGGGAGGATGTAAGACAGGGGCTGACACTAATGTGCCCATACTCTGTACAGAGAAGCAGCTTGGCTATTTGCATTGATGGACACCTGCAATATTTCAGACATATTGCCCAAAGCAAGCAGCCTAGCATTGTCCCAGTGCATTGGGGTGAGTTACTTAGACAGGACATTGCTTATGAGTGGTAACTCACATGCAGCTTCCAAGAACCAACTGTGGAGCAAGAAAACTGCTAAGAGGGTGGGGACAGCACAGCCCACAGGATCAGCAGAATGGCCACTTCCTAACACCTATCACCTCCACTAGGGAATGAATGAATGCTCTTGCCCTAATGGAGGAATAAATGGGTCAGTTCAGTTGTGTCCAGCAAGAGGGGCCATTGGGCAAGTTCTTGTGCCCTCCCCCCAAAAAATACAGTAAATTGTCCTTAAATCATATAGTATAATAAAAGCAACAGATAATAAGATGAGGTTAATTAGTTAGTTACCTTTTTGGACCTCATATAAACTAGTGTTAAGTAATAAAAAAGAAGGGAGCAATCCTATTGGCAGACCTCACCCAAGACTTCAAAATAATGTCCAGAAGACCAGGAAAGGACTGTGACAGCATTCAACCATAAAGCCATTTTCAGTCAATATCCAGCGAATCAATGGAAATTCCATTTCAAGGGATCCTGAGCTGTTCATGGTTAACAAAGCTGAAACATTTGCTGATAGTGTACTTCCACCTCATTCTTTAGTACGGATTTCCTTTTGGGAGCAGATAATGGGGGCAACATAATGAGTTTTCTAAAACACATATTCTGTTGTCTGTTAGATTTAAATGACCCACACTGACAGAAATATAGAAAGTACACTATTCAAGCCACCTTAGTGAGCAGTTAGCTGAAGCCATGTTTATTTTTATGTGTTCCATTGTAGCATGCTTCAGCCAAAGATCCAGGATATATATATAAATGTATGACAGCGGATTCACTTTACATGCTCAAAATTCTGAAACATCGCATTTCAGAATCTCGAGCCCATAAAGTGCAAATCGTAAAAGATCGAAAACCCAGAAGCGCGAAATTCAAAATCTCACATTTCGGAGATGTTGAATTAGCATTTCTGGTGTTGCAGTGTGTTCATAGATTCAGGTAAGAGTTTATGTTTTAAGGGCTTTGGGTAGAGGCTGTAGTGTGTGTTATATGTTCATAGGTATGTACTATTCTAATGGCCTTGGGGCCTTTACAAGCCTAGCCATAGGATTACCCTGGCATAGTACCACCCGACCTTAGTTCCCAGTGCCTCTGTCGAATTTTCTGTTACCCATCCACTCATCAAGATTTCTCTTGAAGAGGGTCAGCGAGGTGCTCTGTATGGGAAGTTTGTCCCATAGCATGGGCAGTCTCTGGGTTATGAACCTGTCCCTCCAGCATGTTATGTTAATTGTGGTAATGAGGTTGAAGTCTCTGGAGCGTGTGGTGTGAAGAGATTGGGATTTCTTTAGATGTATCATTTCTAACAGAGGTGGGTCAGACATGGCTTTGTAAGTCAAGCAGAGATTGCCTCCAAGTAGGTGATATGAGACAGAGAATAGTTGGAGTTTTTTGAGTCTATCCATATAGGACAAGTGTTTAAGGCCTAGGATCCTCTTTGTGAGGTACTTTTGCAGCCTCTCCAGTTGTTGCAGGTGTCTAGTGAGGTACATGCCAAATGGGGCATTATACTCAATGACTGGCCTAATGAGGGAAGAGTAGAGGGAAACAATGACCTCTTTCTTCCTGGATGCAAAACCCTTAATAATGAGATGTGCCACATAGAAGGACATTTTGACCACAGTGGCAATGTGGTGATCAAAAGAGAGGTTGCTGTCAGCCTGTGTTCCCAGATCTCTTATAACGTCTTCTGTGCTCAGTGGACTATCATCAATGTGGTAATTCATGGGAACCGGGTTTTTCCCAAAGGAGATGATGACACATATTTTGGCATTGAGCTTAAGGCCATGGTTCTGACACCAGTCGTCAATCACTGGTGAGGTCATTCTGTAGGATGTCAACATCACTTGGGGAGTTAATAATAGCTCCCAAATTGCAATCGTCTGCAAACTTTGTCAGCCAGAGTCCCTTCATGTTGGCCTGGACTTTAGAGAAGTAGATACCAAACAGGAGAGGACCCAGGACCGAACCCTGTGGGACTCCACTCCTGATTAATCGGCAGTCTGACTTGGAGTCAGCTACTTTCACACTGTGGGTTCTATCTGTGAGCCAGTTTGCAACCCACCTAGTGATATAGGGGTTGATGGCAAGCTTAGTGAGTTTTTCTATGATTCCTGAGTGGGCAATGTTATCAAAAGCCTTGGCCAGGTCAAGGTAGGCTGTATGAACCACCTTGCCTTCATCCACAGCTCTGGTGACTGACTCAAAGAAATCGACCAAGTTGAGCAGGCATGATCAACCCTTCACAAAACCAAACTGTTTGGGATCCAGAGTTTGAAGATTCCCTATATCCTTGTTTATTAGGTCCATGATGATGCGTCCCATAGCTTTGCATATCAAACTTGTCAGGCTAATGGGGTGATAGTTCCCAGGGTCTGTAGTTGCTCTTTATTTGTGGAGAGGGATAACTGTAGCAGTGTGCCATTCAGCAGGGACAAAGCCTGAGGTGAGGCTGTGATTGAACAGAGCACACAGGTGAGGTGCCAGTTCACTCTGTACTTCATGGAGAGCACAACCAGGGATATTGTCAGGTCCCATATAAGCTGTATACTTGGCCTTGGACAGTGCTGTTTTAACCTGTGCAGCAGTAATACTGGGTGCCTGGCAATCTACTGGTATTGTCAGTGGTCCTTTGGGAGGTGCGGGGGGTAAAGTTGACACTGAATCTGTTGGCCAGTATACTGGCAATATCTGTTGGCTTGATATAGGAGGTGCCATTGTGCAGTAGCTCAGAGCAAATCTGGGTATTGCCATAGAGATTCTTTACATAACTATAGAAGGCCTTGTGGATGTCTTTACTATCTGCTGCAATTCTGTTTTCATACCTAGCTTTAGAGGATTTGATAAGGGATCTCAACTTTTTGTTGAGGCAGATAAGGGAGTTTATCCAGTTTTGTGACTTCACCTTATTCTGCATCAGTTTCCTTCTTCTGTTGTAGTGTTTGTTTATGGCAGGGGACCACCAGATTGGCTTCCTTTATTTGGAGGAGAGTGTTTTGGTTCTATTGGGTATGGCAAGATCCATGCATTTGTGTACATGTTTGTACAGTGCATTGGTGTATGATTCTGCAGTCATGCAACTATTCTCCATTTGCATGGATGCCATGATCAGCCACCTCTGTTTTTAGGATCCCAGAGTTAGCTTTGGAAAAGATTTTCATGGTGGTTACCTATGCTGGGGGTGGTGGATTTCCAAGGTGATTAGTTTGTGTTCAGATCTGACCAGGGAGGAGCTGACTATTGGTGTAGAACAACGCTCGCCCATGTTAGTAATGACCAAGTCAAGGATGTTGCTACCTTTAGTGGGGGTAAGAACAAGCTGGTCCAGGGCATTGTAATTGATGAACTCCAGTAAACATTGGGCAAGTGTATTGGTACATGAGTAGTTTACCCAGTTAATGGAGGGGTAGTTGAAGTTGCCTAGTAAGAGAGTGTTGGGTTGGATCCTATTATTCCCCAGGGTGCTTAGGAATGTGGAGTGAAAGTCATGGGACATGGTTGGGGACCTATAGCAGGCTACAACCTGAATCGCTGTCTTACCCAATGTTAGCTGCACCTGAAGTATCTCTGATGCGTTATGTTGGGCTACCAGTCTGGAGGTGTGTGCATCCTTTATGAATATGGAGACACCACTGCCTTTGGAGCTTTGGTCTAAGTTCTGGGGCCGAAAGGTGTGGAATGTGTTGCAGCCTGGTAGTGCAGGGGTGCTTTCTGCTGCCTTGAACCAGGTCTCTGTTACAGCACAAATGTCGATGTTCTCCATTTTAAGGAGTGCCTTAAGCGAGTGCATTTTGAGATTTAGACTTCTAGCGTTGAGCAACATGACCCTCAGATTGCATTTGTTTGTAGTTGTTACGATTGTAATTTGGTCTTTGGAATACTGCCTAAAAAAGACACTATAGGGGTGACAAAAGCCTTGGCCAGTATCCAGAAGCCCAGGGGTGACAGATGCAGGCCATCTCTGGCAAAGCATTGAGGTCTGTCAATCATGTCATTCCAGGAGACAGATACTGGATCCCCTTAGAATGACACCAGAAACTTAGCCAATTGTTGAAATCAATAATTTTCTGCTTGCATTGTGGTATCATTCTGGTTGATGGTAGGATGCTGCTCAGGGCTAGGGTCATACCCACCTGGGCTACATAATCCGAGAGCTCCTCCATGTCTCTTTTCATGTACTTTAGGGAGGTATATCTCAGGTCATTCACACCTACATGTACAATGACAGAGTCATATTTGTACCTGTTGTTGAGGGACCTGAGTGCATGCAATATGTGTCAGATCCTGGCACCTAACATGCAGCTGACTGTTACTTTCTCCTTATTCAACCTAGTGAGTGGGACATCAGTGTGCCTGACTATTGAATCACCTATGACTAGTGTGTTGGGCATGCTGTTTTGCCTTAGGGGCTTTGGTTGAGTGGCACACTGCTTAGGAGATTTATGCATCTCATGATTAGTGTTCTGTTGTGGTGGTCGAGTGTATTTCTGCCTTGGAGGGCTCTGCTGCTTGGATAGATTTTTATTGAGAGCCTCCGTGAAGGTGGGTGTGTGGTTTGTGTTTTTATGTGAAGGCAGTGCTGGTGTGTCTTCCGGAGGGCTATGTGTTCCATGTGGTGTGGTGCAAGTGTTGACCTTCTCCTCTTGACCAACTATTCTGGTCTTAGCTGGAGAGTGCATGGCTTTCAATTTGGATATATAAGTGCATCTCTCACAAGTCTGAGTGTTGGAAGGTAAAAGGAGAGGGTTGTTGGTGTACATGAGGCAGTTGCTACATTGCCTCAGGATGCCCAAGTTCACCAGGTTACTAGGAGAAAGCACAGGGAACTGACCTTTAGACATGCCTGGTGGGGTGGGCATTGATAATAAGTACTAGATCTGTTTCCTTGTAGAGCATTTAGTGCTGGTAGCACTTGTGTGTGACAATAATTGTTACAAGAAGTCTGGTAAAGTGCTAGACTAATAAGCTAGTATAAGTGCAGGAGAGGAGAGAACTAGTGGATCTAAGGAAAAAATGGAAGAGCAAGCTTTGGCACTGCTCAGAAGCTTGCAAACAGTCCTGGATACATCAAGTCTGTATCTGGACTAAACTAGTTACAGGAAATGTGGGAAACAAGAACAAATGTGGACTTTTAAACCGGAAAATTGAGACAGATGGAAAAACTGCCCAAACGGCCAATAAACTACAATTTCTGGGCCAGGAACCAGCCCTCTTTTGGTAGATAGGCTACCTAGTGCTCAGCACTCCCACTGATAAGCTAGAAGGTTTCCCTCCATTACAGAAAGGCTTGGGGGGCTCAGAAGCTTACAGTCTTGGACACAGCAAATCTGTATCTGGACTAGACTAGTTATAGGAAAGGGGGAAAGGGGGAAATAGGTGCAAGCACAGGCTTGTAAGCCAGAAAGTTGAAAGAGATAGAAGAAACTGCCCAAAAGGCCAATAAACCACAAATCTGGGCCAGAAACCACTCCTCTTGTGGTAGATAGGCTACCTAGTGCTTACCACTCCCACTAATAAGCTAGAAGGCTTCCCTCCAACACAGAAAGGCTTGGGGGAGGGGCTCAGGAGCTTACAAACAGTTCTGGATACAGCAAATCTGTATCTGGACTAGACTCATTACAGGAAAGGGGGAAACAAGCTTAGGATTTTTTTTTTGTAAGTGGAAAAGGAGAAAGCTGGAGCAGAAGTTAATTCAAGGTTAAGAATCTAAGTGGGTTGGCCTTCACAAATGTTCTCCCTCTGTAAGGTAGAATGAACTAATGACACTAGACTGGGAGGAGTGTCCCAGATCAAATATACAGTATGAGCAGGCAACTGCAAAGCCACCAAGTATAAGAAAAAGACAACATTAGGGAGGGGGTGGGAAACTATTACAGCTACTAGCTGTAGCCACTAAATGAAAGTTTTAAACAGATAAAGGAGCAAGGAGACTCTAGAGAATGCTTTTAACTACAAACAAATCAGTTATATGATACCTGACTAGAACACAGAAACCTCAAAAAATAAAAAATGCACAGAAAAGCACAGATAGAGCACTAACAAACAGAAAATACAACTCTCAGTATGAAAAAGCAGTTTACAGTTAAGTAATTCAGTAAACATGCAACTAGAGTAATGAAACTGTATCTAGCAATGAAAAATACAGTTAAAACAGTATAAAACAGTACATAAATGCAGTGATACAGTAAAAAAAGCTTTATAATAGTGCAAAATGTAGTAGATTAACTGTATAGCACAATTATAAGCATTACAGAAGTGCAATTCAATTAAATAAGTGTAAGAAATAACTTATCCTGTTCTTGGAATCTTAAGGCATTTCTGTTTAGTCTCAATAATGAATCCACAGCCTGCAGTGTGTTTCATTACTGTGATGTGTGTATGCGAGGGGAATGTAGCTTGTGTGGTGGTGTTTTGAGTGTTTGTGTATGTAGTGCGACCTTGGCGTTAGTATATTTAAGTGGGGGGTGGGGCTGCATGGGGGATTGCCCCCCTGCTTCTATGTACGATATGGTTGTGTGTTTGTGTGTAGGGAGAAAGGTGTGTGTATGTGTATATGTGTGGTGTGTGTGTAGTATAGAAGTCACGATTTTGAATTTCACGCTTCTGGGTTTTTGATCTTAAAGGATTTCCACTTTATGGGCTCGAGATTCTAAAATTCAATATTTCAGAATTTCGAGCATGTAAAGTGAATCCATGACAGCTGATCAAAACTTCAACACTTTGAACAGAAATTGATTGAGCACAACTTGGCAATCAAACCAAACCCACGGATCCAAGGTAAAGCAGCCAAAGTAACGGAGCCAAGCACAACCAGGAGATACTTGAACGCAAATTTATTTAGTGAGATAAAAAGCGTTTTCGCTGCTAGCAAAATACAGCAGCTTCCTCAGAAGATACAAAAAGGTAAAAAGCGCTACTATTTTAAATACCTTACGGAAGTGTGTAGAAAACATCACTTCCTGCAAAGCGCTAAATGAGGCATAACAAGATAAAGTAAAAAACACAATCAGCCAAACATCTAGAATAAAAGAATGATCTTTGCCTATATATCACCTACTCGAGTCATCACATTAAATGTGGGTAATAATATTGTAAAATGAGACTAGCAAAGACGTCATATCTAAAATTTATGTATATATAAAAAACTACTAAATATTTGTTCTAAATTAAATGTATTGTGTTAAAATGTGTTAAAATATTTGTAAATCAACATAAATATTTATATATTTAATTATATAAATAATAAATCACAATATTGCCTGACTATCCCCCAGTATTTACCTGGAATAACTTCTCATTTTGAGGACTGCAGAAATGTTGCAGTTCTCATTAAGCCCAGGATTACTAAAGGCATCTAATTTTATTTGCCATTCAAGTTCTTTGAATTCAAGTGTTAATGATGTTGGTCCTCCCCTAATATTATTAGGAAGATGGTCTATACCCATAAATCTGAATTTATGGTTAGGATAATTTTCTATATGTTTTGCAAGGGCGTTTTCCAGTTTGTGGTTCCTTATGGCATAGGTATGTTGATAGATACGTTGACGGAACTTCCGGTCCGTCTTGCCAATATAGAATGCTGGACAGCATTCACAAAAGGCGGTGTAAACTATGGACCGAGTATCACAGTTAATTCTGTGATTGATATGGTATTTCCTCTTGTTTAGTTGGAAAGACTCACCTACTTTAATCAGGTTACAGAAGTTACAAGCACCACATATGGTAGACCCCTTACTTTTAAAAAACTGGGGACCACTGGGTTTATTTTGTAACAGCTCTTTAAGATTCTTCCCTTTTCTAAAAACTATTTTTGGAAGTGGGCCTAATTTTTCAGATAGATATAAGTCATTGCTAATAAAATGCCAATTTTTAGAAATGACTTTGCAAATATGTCTTGAGTCTCCACTAAAAGTGGTTATAAAGCTAGTAGGAAACTTAGCTTTGTTAGGAATAATAGTTGAAGTTAAATCAAGACAACCTACTTGACTGTAATCAGTCAATTGAGTACCACTAAGTAAAAGTTCGTTGTTATCCGAATTATCCTTAAATTCATCTAGTAGGGGTTTATAAAACCATGTAGAACATTTAAGTTCAATTTCTAGAATAATGTCATCAATAAGGGTACCCGGGTACCCTCTATTAAGGAATTGATTCTTAAGGAAAAGAACTTCATTTTGAAAGGATTGTAATGTGTTACACATCCTTACAGCCCTAACCAATTGTCCTTTGACTATTGCACGCTTTTGCATGAAAGGGTGCGAACTAGTATAATGAAGTACTGAGTTACAAAAGGTCGGTTTACGGAAAACCGAAGATAAATATTTTTGCCCATTGGTGTCCTTCTTAATTTAGACATCAAGATAGTCAATTACCTCAGTAGAAAATTGGTAGGTAAATTTCAAAAAGCTAGTAGTTTGATTCATATAAGAAATCAAGTTATCTACTTCCAGGGAGTCGCCATTAAAAAGAATAAAAATGTCATCTAAGTAACGTGTATACAAGCGAAGCTGACTCTCAAATATTGGGTTAGAAAGGATAAATTTACTTTCCCAATATGCCATAAACAGATTAGCGACGCTTGCACCACACGGAGACCCCATGGCGACCCCCTGTTTTTGGAGGTAATGTTGGTTATTAAAAATAAAAAAATTGGAACTCAGTACAAGGTCTCACAATTCTGTAACTATCTCAATCTCATTTGGGATAGCTTGTAGGTCAAGTAACATTAATTCTATCCATTCTATAGCCTCTTGATGAGGAATTGAGGTATATAAATCCACTACGTCAATGGTGAGAAAGTTGTTAGAATTCTCGAATGCAATGTCATTAATGTTACTTAAAAAAGACCAAGAATCTTTGCATATGGCTGGAATATTCTTAATATATTTAGTTAGGATTTGATCTATCAATGTAGCACAGGGATGTGTCATGGACAGTCTTCCATCTACCAAAGCTCGCATAGGGGGATTCCCAAGATCTTTATGTATCTTGGAAATTCCAAACATAACCGGCACCTTAGGGGAAGTTATGTCCAAGAAGTTATACAGGTCTAAATCAATTTTCCCAGTGAGAAACATGTCTCTCAAGTAGCCTCTAATCCTTTTGAAAGCCAAATTCATTTCATTAAGGGAAGACAAGGAGTATGCTGGTGAATCTAATACTACTAACATTTTATCAGTGTACATGTTGATATCAAAAGTAACAAGTCCCCCTCCTTTGTCAGGCTTAACTACCCGGATTGGTAAGGTTTTCAAATCGGAGAGAGCTCTCCTTTGTTCCTTCGAAACATTCTTTTGGGAAAAGTTAGAATTAAATCCAGCCATACTGCTAATATGTCTAAAGTCGACCTCACATATAGTCTCAAAAGTACGTAATCCAACATGCAACGGAGGATTAAAAGTACTGGGAAGTTTTAAGGAAGACTTTGTAACATATGTGTTGTTACTGAATAAAAGATCAAGGTTAAGTTTCCTAACAAAACATTTGAGGTCGATGATAGTTTTAGTTAGATCAAAATGAACACTGGGAACAAAAGTGTTCCCTCTAGACAAAAGTTCAATGAGGTCAGGCTGTAGGTGTACTTGAGAAAAATTGTAAATTTTAAAGTCTCCTTTCAAATTAGTATGGATGGTGGGTGGTACGTCAGTATGACAAGAAAAATCCATTAGGCCAATATCATCAGTGAATGTTAACACATTCAATTGTTGCGAGTCCTGTTCCTGGTTTGGTAGGTACGAGGAGGGAGTGGCCCTAAAAAACGTTTGTTGCTGTTATTACTACGATTGTTATTATTCCTTTGGAAATCACCATTATTATTTCTGTTATTTGCATTATTCCCTTTTATTCTATTGCTTCTACGTGCCTCTTCATGGTTAGAAGTGCCAGGTTCTTCGATGTTGTCATTAGCGCCTTCAAGGTCATTAGCCCCAGTAGAATCAAAAGCATCCAAAGCATCCAGTCCGGGAATAGTATCACACACTACTGGTTTTTGCAATTTGGGATAAGCTTTATGTTGTTGGTAGGCTGTTCTATCCCTAACCAGCTTCTTAATTTTATTTTGTTTGAGTTTGACCATTAACCCATCGATACTATTAAATATACGGTTATAGTCAAACTTATATCTCAAAAAGTCAGCATCAAGTTTAATTATGTCATCCAGAGAGTTAATTTCTTCAGTAACTTTATTGATGCTTAGGGAGTAATGTTTTATTAACAGTTCAAGTAGTTGTAAGCCTTGTTGTTCAAAAAGGCCCATAAGATCCATAAAAAAAGTAGTTGAATCTTGGATAAGGCCCGAAGGTGCAAAGGCACTACGTAAGCCTTTAGGAATAATACGTTCTTTAAGACACTGTTGAAAATAAGAAACTTCAAGTTGTAGTTTCTTAAGTTTCAGCAGCTTGCTATCAAGTTTCTTTAAATTTTCCATTATAGTATTAACTGTAATAGATTGATCCAACATACCAGTAGCCGGTAGTTCCGCACTTGAAGCTCCAGGGAAATTAAAAGCTTCCATGTTAGTTATCCATTCAGAAATGGTCGGAACCCCAATAAGCCTCTGGTCTGCATCAAGATGTTGCAATGAACCCTCTCGGTTATTCATGAATACTTCCATAGTTGTACAGAGTGGTAGAGTACGAGGAGACCTCTCTGCAGCAGTTCTAGTAGGAGCAGGAGGTTGTGCATTAGGGATAGAACCCTCACTGTTGAGCGTAAGTGGAGGAAAGTCGTGGGATTCCAAATTAAACCCACCACTGCGAGCTTCAACACTGATGTTTGGCTGAACACGCCAGTGATTGCTATTCTCAATAGCATCAATGCGTGTGTATATTGAGTCCATCCTTTGCGAAAGGGACAAAAGTAAAGCCCCTATATCAATGTCTTTAGAACCAGATTTAGTGCTGGCAGTTCCGAAAATAATCGGAGTGCTGGGGCTGCTAGTTCCATCTGAAGCCATGACGAAAAAACAATGCACAAACCAAACTTCAAAGCAGAAAAACACCAACGAAACCAAACCAACGGTTCCAAGGTAAAGCAGCCAAAGTAATGGAGCCGAGCACAACCAGGAGATATTTGAATGCAAATTTATTTAGTGAGATAAAAAGCGTTTTCGCTGCTAGCAAAATACAGCAGCTTCCTCAGAAGATACAAAAAGGTAAAAAGCGCTACTATTTTAAATACCTTATGGAAGTGTATAGAAAACATCACTTCCTGCAAAGCGCTAAATGAGGCATAACAAGATAAAGTAAAAAACACAATCAGTCAAACATCTAGAATAAAAGAATGATCTTTGCCTATAGTATCACCTACTAGAGTCATCACATTAAATGTGGGTAATAATATTGTAAAATGAGACTAGCAAAGACGTCATATCTAAAATTTATGTATATATAAAAAACTACTAAATATTTGTTCTAAATTAAATGTATTGTATTAAAATGTGTTAAAATATTTGTAAATCAACATAAATATTTATATATTTAATTATATAAATAATAAATCACAATATTGCCTGACTATCCCCCAATATTTACCTGGTATTAGATTCACCAGCATACTCCTTGTCTTCCCTTAATGAAATGAATTTGGCTTTCAAAAGGATTAGAGGCTACTTGAGAGACATGTTTCTCACTGGGAAAATTGATTTAGACCTGTATAACTTCTTGGACATAACTTCTCCTAAGGTGCCGGTTAGGTTTGGAATTCCCAAGATACATAAAGATCTTGGGAATCCCCCTATTCCAGCTTTGTTAGATGGAAGACTGTCCATGACACATCCCTGTGCTAGATTGATAGATCAAATCCTAACTAAATATATTAAGAATATTTCAGCCATATGCAAAGATTCTTGGTCTTTTTTAAGTAACATTAATGACATTGCATTCGAGAATTCTAACAACTTTCGCACCATTGACGTAGTGGATTTATATACCTCAATTCCTCATCAAGAGGCTATAGAATGGATAGAATTAATGTTACTTGACCTATTAGCTATCCCAAATGCGACTGAGATAGTTACAGAATTGTGAGACCTTGTACCGAGTTCCACTTTTTTTATTTTTAATAACCAACATTACCTTCAAAAACAAGGGGTCGCCATGGGGTCTCCGTGTGGTGCAAACGTCGCTAATCTGTTTATGGCATATTGGGAAAGTAAATTTATCCTTTCTAACCCAATATTTGAGAGTCAGCTTCGCTTGTACACACATTACTTAGATGATATTTTTATTCTTTTTAATGGCGACTCCCTGGAAGTAGATAACTTGATTTCTTATATGAATCAAACTACTAGCTTTTTGAAATTTACCTACCAATTTTCTACTGAGGTAATTGACTATCTTGATGTCCAAATTAAGAAGGACACCGATGGGCAAAAATATTTATCTTCGGTTTTCCGTAAACCGACCTTTTGTAACTCAGTACTTCATTATACTAGTTCGCACCCTTTCATGCAAAAGCGTGCAATAGTCAAAGGACAATTGGTTAGGGCTGTAAGGATGTGTAACACATTACAATCCTTTCAAAATGAAGTTCTTTTCCTTAAGAATCAATTCCTTAATAGAGGGTACCCGGGTACCCTTATTGATGACATTATTCTAGAAATTGAACTTAAACGTTCTACAGGGTTTTATAAACCCCTACTAGATGAATTTAAGGATAATTCGGATAACAACAAACTTTTACTTAGTGGTACTCAATTGACTGATTACAGTCAAGTAGGTTGTCTTGATTTAACTTCAACTATTATTCCTAACAAAGCTAAATTTCCTACTAGCTTTATAACCACTTTTAGTGGAGACTCAAGACATATTTGCGAAGTCATTTCTAAAAATTGGCATTTTATTAGCAATGACTTATATCTATCTGAAAAATTATGCCCACTTCCAAAAATAGTTTTTAGAAAAGGGAAGAATCTTAAAGAGCTGTTACAAAATAAACCCAGTGGTCCCCAGTTTTTTAAAAGTAAGGGGTCTACCATATGTGGTGCTTGTAACTTCTGTAACCTGATTAAAGTAGGTGAGTCTTTCCAACTAAACAAGAGGAAATACCATATCAATCACAGAATTAACTGTGATACTCGGTCCATAGTTTACACCGCCTTTTGTGAATGCTGTCCACCATTCTATATTGGCAAGACAGACCGGAAGTTCCGTCAACGTATCTATCAACATACCTATGCCATAAGGAACCACAAACTGGAAAACGCCCTTTCAAAACATATAGAAAATTATCCTAACCATAAATTCAGATTTATGGGTATAGATCATCTACCTAATAATATTAGGGGAGGACCAACATCACTAATACTTGAATTAAAAAAACTTGAATGGCAAATAAAACTAGATGCCTTCAGTAATCTTGGGCTTAATGAGAACTGCAACATTTGTGCAGTCCTCAAAATGAGATGTTATTCCAGGTAAATACTGGTGGATAGTCAGGCAATATTGTGATTTATTATTTATATAATTAAATATATAAATATTTATGTTGATTTACAAATATTTTAACACATTTTAATACAATACATTTAATTTAGAACAAATATTTAGTAGTTTTTTATATATACATAAATTTTAGATATGACGTCTTTGCTAGTCTCATTTTACAATATTATTACCCACATTTAATGTGATGACTCTAGTCGGTGATACTATAGACAAAGATCATTCTTTTATTCTAAATGTTTGGCTGATTGTGTTTTTTACTTTATCTTGTTATGCCTCATTTAGCGCTTTGCAGGAAGTGATGTTTTCTACACACTTCCGTAAGGTATTTAAAATAGTAGCGCTTTTTACCTTTTTGTATCTTCTGAGGAAGCTGCTGTATTTTGCTAGCAGCGAAAACGCTTTTTATCTCACTAAATAAATTTGCGTTCAAGTATCTCCTGGTTGTGCTTGGCTCCGTTACTTTGGCTGCTTTACCTTGGATCCATGGGTTTGGTTTCGTTGGTGTTTTTCTGCTTTGAAGTTTGGTTTGTACAACTTGTCAATCAGCAGCTGACTGAAAAAATCAAAAGAAAGGAACAAGTCTCATTTTTTGTAGGGGGACAAGTCCCCCTGTACCCACTGCTAATTATATATACCCACTCTGAGACTACACTATAGTGGGAAAGGGCAAATTTCCCAATTCCCTCTGTACCATGATCTTGAACAAAAGAAAAGAAATGATGGCACAAAATTTTTCCGGGTTTGACAAATTGCCATTCAACAATTTGTGTGCACCTATGTATATTCAGATACTTTTAGGGTAAAACGAGTTATTCAGAAACACTGGGCCATTATAGATAATGACAGATTTTTTTGAGGAAAAACTTGATAGCCAATGTATGTTTGGCTATAGAAAAGGCAAATCCTTGAAACAATATTTTTTAGGTTACAAGTTTGCCCAAAGAAGGGGAGTATGAACAGTGCTTTGCAGGGCTGTACACCATGTGGGAATCATATTTATTGCAGCTATGTTATGAAAACCAAACATTTTAAATCCACTTATACTGCTAAAGTTTTCCAAATTAGGGGTCTAATATCTAATATTACAACTTTGATGGCTTACCTTGCAGTCTGCAATTGAGGCAGCTTTAATGTAGCACAGACTTCTCTACCTTGGAAACTGCATTTAGCTGCACACCTGAGGGATTTAAGGTGTAAGAGACATAGTGAGAGAGAGAGAGAGAGAGAGAGAGAGAGAGAAGTGCATTGTATAAACAATTAGAATCACATCCTATTGGCAAATTTTCATTTATTGATATTGATGGAATTTTTGAAGATATAGGTAGCAAAAAAATAAAGCATCAAATTTTAGATTTGAAAGAAAAAAGATGGATAGTTAATTTAGGGGCACTATTAAAGCCAGGATTAAATGAATATTAAAAAAAAAATTACAATTTTGTAAATGATGCAGTAGGTGTCATTGTGATCTCAAATATGAATTCAACCAAGCTATTTAGGTTGAATTTTGCATGTTTTCTAATGCCTGTGATTTAACCGGTTGCTGAAGTTTGAATTAAATATTTAATGGGTGAGTTGTATCTCACAAAACTGATGAAGCTTTGGTGAAAGCCTGGTTCCTGGGTGTGTTGTAGGAAGGTATCCCAAAGACTGATGTGGCAAATAGCTATGATGGAACTATAAATAAATATTTATGGATTGAAATTTGCAGTGCTGTTTTTTTTTTTAAAGTTATATATGTATATATTGACTGCACAATATTTGCTCAGCATAACAGTCTCCATATCTTTCATAATATCTTCCATGCTTCATCACAAGTTTTGTGTAAGATTTGCAATTGAACATGAAGGCACACAAACACACAGACACACATGCATTCACGCACAGGCACATGTACAAAAGTGCGCATGTACATGAAAGCCTTTCCACAACTAACTCATTTAGCATAGGGTATTCTCAAACATCTGCAAAGCTGATGGCCATTATCCAGTGTCTGTTGACTTTATAGCAAGGAGAGATTAAAGCACAGTTATATCATTAAATAATGAGTGATCATGGACCATAACACAATAAGTAAATGTTTCACTTCCACCCATAACAAAGATTTCAGATTTCTTGTCCTATTTACTACATACTTCATCAGACAGCAATTTTGTCGAAAGAGGTAAGTGAATGGGTGGGAGTGAGTGTATATGTTTATTTACATGTGTGTGTGTGTGTGTGTGTGTGTGTGTGTGTGTGTGTGTGTGTGTGTGTGTGTGTGGTGTGTGTGTGTGTGTGTGTGTGTGTGTGTGTGTGTGTGTGTGTGTGTGTGTGTGTGTACGTGCGTGTGTGTTTGCACATGCACAAGCACACAAGTGTATGTTTTTCAGGATTAGGGTAAAGGTTAGGTAAGAGGTAGCTTTAGTGTGTGTGTGTGTGTGTGTGTGTGTGTGTGTGTGTGTGTGTGTGTGTGTGTGTATGTGTGTGTGTGTGTGTGTGTGTGTGTGTGTGTGTGTGTGTGTGTGTGTGTGTGTGTGTGTGTGTGTGTGTGTATAAACGAATGATGAAAGATTGATAATTTATTTGGAAAATATAGTGCTGGTATATTAAATGTCACAAGAAACAGCATGATTTCAGGAAACCACTTGCTGGTAGACACCCTTGAGTGAAAATGAAAGAGGAAAAGTGGAATGGAACATAATTAGTAAAATGTGTTTTTGGAATAAAAACAGTGCGCTGAGAAATAAAATAAAGATGGAATGAGGACTACAGATAGACCATAAAGAAAAGTGCATGTGAAAATATTTTATTTGGGAAGCCTGGGTAAATTTACAAAATGTGTGAGGATGATAAGGAGGTAGAAAGGAAAAAAAGTGGAGAACTGCATTTTTCATTAAGAAATAATTTGATGACCAAAGTCATGTTGTACACAAAACATGGTGCTAATATAATAGATACCATAAGACAATTGCTTCATAAAAAGTAGTTATGTCTCTTCTTCCTAGTCATACATGAAATCTAGGGTATGCTGAATACCAGGTTACAGGAGTTCTTTATGTCCACACTTCCCTGATATGATAACAGTTAACATGGTCTCTTGATGTTTCAGTACTAAAAGAGTTAACATCATTATATGGCTTGTTTGATAGTAACCCAATCATCAAACATTAAATAAGTTAGGACATAAATAAAGACCTGCAATTAACCCAACCACTAAACAAAACACAAAGGGGTTCAGTGTTTTCAATGGGATCAGCATAATTCCATTCAACAAATACCTTCTAACCCTTGAAAGTAGACAAGATACACTGTAGCATTACTAAAATAACATTTCAGAACAGTACTAAATACAATGGTATACTGTTAAACTGTTGTGTACTTTGACCCCCCTGAAAAGGGCAATGCCAAATGTCACAGCTCCAGCCAGAGCTCCTGATGTTAACTGGCATGGTAATACTAAACACAAAAGCCTACATTCAAAGCCATGCATGATCACAACAGAAAGCACAGATGGAGTGGGGTTCTAAAAAAATGGAATGCTACTTGCCAATAAATGAGGTTTGGAACAGACCAATTTGTCCAGGGACATCTTCAATTGGGGTTAGACAAACAGAGTAGTAGGAATTAGGAGGATAAGGGAAGGATAGGGTTAAATAGGAATGAGAGATGTGTGGGAGTAAATGGGGTAAGGGTAGGGAGGGGCTTAGAGGTTTTTAGGCAAGTGTAACTGGAGTAGGAGTCACAATTTTGGCATGAACTTGCAACTGCAAGGCTTACGTCCATGACGACCTGTAGGTACCGGGGAACAGGTATCCCTTTGGTTACTGTGGTAAGTATGGAAGAAATGTATTGCTAAAGTGTTTTTTTTTCCCTCAGTAGTGTTGTTGTGGGGCAAATTACAAATTTTTTGTTTTCCTTGTAGTTGGGGGGGGCAGGACTTTGGTATTTGTTTTCAGTGGTCGGTAGATACATGGGGTATTTTCACGGGCTTTCTTGGATACGCTGGCAGCTTTCCTCTCTGAGGTGGACTCTTGTAACACATGGTGGTGAGTTTGTTTCATGTTCCTTCCTTGTTTTGTTTAAGAGTAGAATTTTATCAGGCTCCCCCCCATTTGGTCTGATTTTCTTTTTGTTTTGGTTGTGAGATGATCATGAGGTTTCTATTGCTCGTGGAGCCGTTAACCCCTTTGTCGTCATTGGTAGTAGTGGCATAGGAAAAGTGGAGGCCCCAGAGGAGTTAGTATCAGATGATGACAGCAGATCATTGAAATGCTGCTGTATTGGCATGCTAGCCTTTTTTCCATTGTTTATTGGATTTTGTGTGCGGGATTATGCACGTGTTTGGCATGGTTACTAAAGTGGTGTCAGGGTTTGGGAGCAGTTAGGCAATCAGTTGGCATGATGGCTCAGGAGATAATGCTTCTAGCAAATCCTGTGTCTGGGTGCAGTATTCTTTTAGTGGTAGGCTGTAGTGCATCATTTCAGAAAGAGTAAGCTGGCACAGAAAGTGAAGGAGATCATGATGTTGAGAATGGCAGGGGCCATTGTGGTGGGTACATCGGAGAGTAGCAATTATAAAAAAAAAAAAAAAAAAAGGAGGTGCTCCAAAGAGGCTGCATGCATGTTGAGCCATTTTCTGCACAGTGATTTCCTTGCAGGTGGTAGAGTCATCCCTGCCTGTTGGGGGAAGCATTGTGGCCTTGCTGTTTACTGTTTGGCTGGGTGGGAGGCTGCATGCATGGTGGGTCCTTTGCTCCACAGTGCTGTGCTTGCAGGTGGTGGAGTCATCCATGCCTATTGGGGGAGCATTGTGGCCTTGGTGTTTGCTGTTCAGCCGGGTGAGTCTGTCTTCACGTGGCTATATACAGGGGAAAGGGAAGAAAAGCAAGGTTTGTAGTTTCAGGTGCTTTTGCGAGGCACCCATTGGTAAGGTTTGCATACGGGGGAGTTTTCTGAGTTCTTGTGGTGTTCTGTTCTCGGTATTGGACTTTACAGCCAGTGGGGTGTGTGTGCTCTCAGAGAGGGGTACGCTTTGGTTGGTTCCTGGAGGGCCAGATTTGAGGAGGGTCAGGACAACATCACAGGGGATGGAAGCCTGTAGTGTGCAGGCTTTGAGTTGCACATGTTTTCTTGATTGTGAAGTTGGTGTGTGACACTGGCAGTGGTTTGATTCAGTGGTTTGCCTCAAGGGAAGCATTTTGCCAGAGAGTGAGTTTGAAGTGTGGATGCGCACAGCCTTGCTGGTGATTTCAATGTGGTGCGGCATGTCGTTTCGGGTGGTTGTCAGTGGAGGATCGTTTGACATCGCTGATTTTTGTGACATTGTGCATGGCTGTGGCAGGCAGTTGCAAGGGGTGTGCTTGTGCTGTGCTGTCCTGAGCGGCGGTCCAGCATTCTTCATTATCACCTCCTGGTGTGGACGTGGAGTTTTCTGTTTTGTCTTTTGGATTATTTGTTGGAAATGAGGTGCTCACCTGGAGGAGTTGTCCTCGGTTTCAAGTGTTTCAGTTGAGTACATGTTGGTATACTTGCAAAAAATGTTGTAGTGGCTATGCTATGGTGGACTGGTTTTAGTTAGGTTTCACTCAGTTTTTAGTGTTTCTGCAGTTTTGTAGAGGTCGTGAGCGATGTCTTTGTGAACTGATTTGCTCCAGATGGTTGTTTGTCATGGAGGTGATGTATGGTGCGAGGCACAAAATAAAAGCAAGGAAAAGAAGGAAAGGAAAAACACCCTGGCTGCAAATGAGGGGTGTGCTGGTTTCCCTGGGTCTCTTTGGAAGGTGGCATTGTCGATGGAAACTGATATTGTAGAGGCAGTGGTGATTCCAACCTGTTTGAGGCAGAGTTTTCTTGGGGGGGTAGCTGCAACATGTACACAAGGACCCTTTTTGAGTTGTAGTACCTCCCTCTTCAGGTGAGTTTTTTCACGGGCTTTGTGTTGATCAGGAGCGTGGGCTGTTTGTCATTATTTGTCATAATTCTCATGCTGCAAAGGGTGGTTTGGGGGCGTGCTTGACATTGTAGCATGCTTCACGTAGTCTGGAGAGGCATGACAGGTCAGTACATTAAATGAGGCAAGTTATGGTGCCAAATCTTTAAGGAGACATAAGGCTGGACGTCTCGGCACAGAGGATATGGTGACTTCAATTCTTAATTATACATGTTTGATTTTGTTGATCTGTCTTATTACACAACAAGGTGTCATTAAATTATTGCTAGACCTGTGATAGCGCCAATGGGGCAGGGTATAAACGCTGCAGTTTTTTTTTCATGGTCTTAGGGTGCCAGGGTAATGTGCACCGTCATATGCAATGGGCTGTATGCATTTTAATTAACACTATATGCAATTTAATTTTTATTTTTTTAAGGCTGCAGCTGTGTATGCATTTAGGGGTGGTGGCAAGCTTGTAATTTGCATGCTGTGGATCTAGGGAAGGTTCATGCTGTTGCAGGGTTTGCCCTAGTTGCCTTCTGAAATGGTAAGTATCCTTAGTAGTACAGTCTGCCAGAAAGGTCCCAGTTAACCTAGTAAGATAAAACATTCCCCATCTTGTGCAGCACGCATACCTACTGTCAGTTGCATGGCAGAAGCCAAACCTGTCGCTTAGATACTAGGATTTTAGGCTTTGTGGACAATTGGGGTGCAACTATATTTACAATGACACTCAATAAAGGGTAGGGGGGAGTGTCATCACATTTTCAGACAGATGATCATATCTCTGGGGTTATGAAGGAAGCATAAATGGAAACCTTCAGCACAAATTGTTATAGGTTTTAGGTCTTAAAATTGAGTTTTATGGGTCACAGTAAACACAGTAACTGTTATGTTTGTAACATTTTGTTAACAACTTACAAGATCTCAGCAACCACTCAGGTTGCATGGAAGTTTGGGGTAGGGTAGTGGGAGCAGGGTGTGTTAGCATTTTCTTCAGCTAGTTGACGCCTTTCATATGTGACTAAGGAGTCGTGTCAGGTTACTTGGTCATAGAAATATTTATAAAATGTAAAATATTGTAGTTGTATAGATTAATATCATAAAACCAAGAGTTAAAGGGCCTGGCGTGGGGTTGCAGGATGGTATGCATGCAGGGAAGGAATTGGTAAGCCCTATATTTTACATGAGTAGGTGTAGTAGTACATTAAAGAGGGTGCTAGTAAATGAGATGTGAGAGGTAGGCATCTTAGCGGTCATGATTCGGAGCGGGGTATTTCTAACAGGAACCTATGTAAGGGTGGAATGTTTTTTTATTGTCTTACTGGACTAATATTATTCACTTTATTGATAGTATTTAATTTACTCATATTGAGGTGACAGTTGACGTTAAAAGGGGGATCATGGTGATAAGGTTTTTGATGCATAGTCATAAGAGATAGGGATAGAGGTTCATCTTTGTTCAATTTTGTAAAGACAAGTGGTTTAACTTGTTTTCTTTTGAAGATCACGGTGGTATGGACCTGCAGTGGGCATCAGTTGGTGACCTGAATGAAGGGGTCTCTAAAGAGGATGGAGGCTGCTACTATGGATGTCCCTGTCCCTTGGGTGGTGCGCAATGAGGTCATAGGTGAGGGATTGTTAAGTGAGCAACTGTCAGTGCTCTGATGGAGGTGGTTTTGAAAGGTAATGGATTTTGCTTGGGTGGATGTTTTGGTTGCTGAAGTGGTGTACAATGAGGTTGCAGGTAATCTTTATTCAGCAGTTTGAGGTAGTGTGGGGGCAAGTTGAGATGGAGGTATGTTTGGGGTAGGGGAGTGCAGGGTTGGGGATTGTTATAGGGTCTGGAGTTTCCAATGGTGGGGTGATGTCAACAGTCATATGATCCAAGGAATCTACTTATATTTGGGGGTATTGGTTGGGGCCTTATCTGTTTGAAGAGGTGCAAGATGGCAATGGAGTGGTTGTGCTGTCTGTTTGCAGAAGGTTTATCATGGCGCATTAGGGTTAAAGGACTTGCTGCAGGATTTTGGGGCACTTCTTTATACGCATTTAGGTATGTCAGAATTGGGTGAGACTCTTGTGGTGCATTTACAGTTACCCTTCCAGCTTACTGTGTTGGTAGAGGGCCCATGATGTACTCTGGTGTTAGAAAGCATGAAATTGGTCATAGGGCATGGTAGGTATTGGTAATGTTATATACTAGGTTAGGGTTTAGAAGGGAGTACCACAAGAACATTTCATTTATGCTTGAGTGAATTTTGTAAGCGGGATTTTAGGAGAATTGTAGGCATGAGAGTGTGTTTGGGATATTTTGGGAGCAGGGTGTTTTATGTGGGAGATAGAGGGTTTAAACAAAGCATGCTTTGGAGTTTTCCAGCAGTTGGCCATGTTGTACATTACTAGTGGCATAGATAGTATGGGGGTTAAGGTTAGTTTTGAATGTTGTGGATTGGCATTAGGTGGTAGAGTATTTTGGGGTGGTTTAAGGTTAGGCAGGTGTTAGGTTGTGCAAGTGGTTAGCACCTTAATCAGCAGCATAGCGAGTACTGCAGTTTCAGGAGAGACTGGGTTGAGTTGATTAACTACCTGCTGGTTGGTGATGGCATGACACAAACCTTGTTTGGCTTGGTGGCATGGACCATTCTCAAGTTTGGTGGTATATTGTTTAGTTACTTTTGCCTGGGCCATTTGGGGCCATACTGCTACAGGCCATGATATACATTTAAGTGTCACTGTTTATAATGGGTAGTTGGTGTGATGGCAACATTTTATTAAGTGGAATTTTAAGAAATTTCATATGGTTATTGTATTCACTGGACAGTTAATGGGGATGCAATCTGACCTGAGGTTATGCAGTGCCGTGTCATAGTCTCAAGGGGTAGTCGGCTAAGTGTCTGGTTGTTTAGTGGATGGTAATTACTGAGAGTCATTAGGAAATGTTTGTAGTATGGTTTTGGGTAATTGAGGCTGGGTGCTAGGTTATGAGTTATGGTTGTTTTAGCTTGGGAGTGGAATCAGTGGTTTGCTTTTAGCTGTTTATGTAATTGAATAATTTGGCTGTTTATGTGATAGAGAGTGGGGCGGTAATGGCTGGGTTACAGTGGTGTACTGAATAATGTTTGGGTTATGCTATTAATGGGGGTTAGGTTGTGGGATGACTTTAAATAGATTTCATTTGGTTATTTTCATTGGGGCAGTAACATGGGGTTACAATGTAGCATGGTGGTATGCAGTTGCCTCCACATGGTTTCAGTGGCAGTGGGTTTAGTATTCCTCGTCCAGTGGCTGGTAATGCTCTGATACTCATTATGAGGTTTCCATTGGTTGCAAGGTAGGGGTTATTTAGATCAGGTGCTGTAGTTATGCTAGGTTATGAGGTTTGGTTGGCTAGGTTAGGAGGCTGGTTTGCTACTTTAGCATAAGTTGGGGGTCAGTGGTTTGTTCAGCGGTTTAGGTAATTGGCTTTTTTTTAGTTATGTGATAAGGTTAGGAGGTGTTGACAGGGATCCAGTTGGGGTTAGAGGGGAAGGGGTGCACCAAATGATGTCTGGCCTTATTCCTTAATGGTGATGAGGTGATGAATTTCTGGTGGAGAGAGGGGGAACAGCCTAGTCAGGCTGGTTGGCAGAGAAGAGGGGCAGGCTTGCCCTCTTCTGTTCCCCCTCTGGTGGTGTTTCAATTTAATAAGTTGGGAAAGGCAAGTGAGCTGTTGTGCTGCTTGATAAGTAAATAAACAAGCAGAGGTAAGCTGCTTATTTGGTTGGAAATAATTCAATAAATGGTATCTGAAGTGAGTGGTACGCTGCTTCATAAGTAAGTGAGTGGTGGTATGGACACTGCTTACTGATTAGTATGAGCAGGGACACTGCCCTATGGTAATGCTGCATGGATGTTATTTTCACCTATTGAAATTTATGAATATTAGTTGGAATTTATGATTAGGATGAGTGGGGATGCTGTCCTATGGTAATGTACATGGATGTTATTTTCTCCTATTGAAATTTATGAATATTGGTTGGAATTTATGAATATTGGTTAACATGTTTATGGAAGTTCAATAAAGGTCGTCAAAGGTCATTCGGTGTGATGTTTTTATTGAAGGGGACTGGGACAAATGAGGTTTGAACCAGACCAATTTGTCCAGGGACATCTTCAATTGGGGTTAGACAAAAAGAATAGTAGGAATTAGGAGGATAAGGGAAGTATAGGGTTAAATAGGAATGAGAGATGTGTGGGAGGAAATGAAGTAAGGGTAGGGAGGGGCTTAGAGGGTTTTAGGCAAATGTAACTGGAGTAGAAGTCACAATTTTGGCATGAACTTGCCACCCCCCTCTCCTTTGTTAGGGGGGAATGCAGCTATTTTTAGTTTGGGTAGGGTGGAGAAGAGGGGCAGGCTTGCCTTTTTCTGTTCCCCCTCTGCTGGTGTTTCAATTTAATAAGTTGGGAAAGGCAAGTGAGCGGTTGCACTGCTTGATAAGTAAATAAGCAAGCGGCGGTAAGCTGCTTATTTGGTTGGAAATAATTCAATAAATGGTATCTGAAGTGAGTGGTACGCTGCTTCATAAGTGAGTGGTTGTATGGATGCTGCTTACTGATTAGGATGAGTGGGGATGCTGTCCTATGGTAATGTACATGGATGTTATTTTCTCCTATTGAAATTTCTGAATATTGGCTGGAATTTATGAATATTAGTTAACATGTATATGTAAGTTCAATAAAGATCATCAAATGTTATCCAGTGTGATGTTTTTATTGAAGGGGACCGGGACAAACAATTTTTTTTCAGCTGCTCTTCCTTGCAGGCCAACAGCTTCCCATTACAACATAACTGTTTCAGTTACACTGGAAAGAGGCTAAACTAACTGAAAGGCAGTTAAAACAAGTGGCAGAATCCTCACATTTCCTGGGCTATTTTAAAGGACTGCCCAACAGCTGCCACTCACCACAGCACAGCCTTTTTTTCTTTTTTTATAAACTCATGAATGCAGAAGAAGTTGATAGGTCTTGGTAATTACGTTACATTGCACTACTTGCATTTATCATATTTAATGTTGTGTCTTTTCGGCTTTTCCCGGTTAGGGGTTGCCACAGTGGAACTCTGGTCCTCTAATGATTGGCAGTAGATTTTTACATGCCAAGTTGCCAGCTCTGATGCACAACCTTCAACGAAGGTACGCCCATTTACATATGTCTCCACACAGAAGACGCTCTAGCTGAGAATCAAACAGGACAACGTCTTACTGTGAGGTGACAACGCTACCGCAGCACCACCACCGCAGTTTTAATAAATAAATGAAATGTATTAAAACATTTCTTAGTTAAAAAGACAGAGAGGCTATAGCCCAGCAGCCCAGTGGCATAAGCCATCCCTGGCATTACTTAAAGCAGAATATGGCTAGTTATACCTGGTTGCTCATTATTATAGCACAAACTAAGCTAAGCTGGCATGACAAATCTTTAAGCCATGTTCAGAGTAATACAGAGCTAACTTTTGTTCTGAATATCAGTGATAGGTAGAAGCTGCTGAAAGTTTAACAAATGGACAATTTGTTCAGAACTAGCACATATAAGAACAGCATCAGATTGCAAGGCACACAGAGTGAAAAGGACAAAAAAATATGCTCATTCCACTTGCTCATATAGCCTAATTTCCAGCACTGAAATATTACAGCAATTTGCCTATCCATTGCTAGTGCTGATACAATATATCATTCTTGCTTAGGATTAGAGTGTGACAGAGTAAAGTCCCTGTAGTAACACTATCTCCTTTAAAAAGGGTGGAATACTTCATATTGCCAAAGAGTATTAACATGTGTTTCATACAACGGCAGGCAAATGTGGGATGAAAATAACTTGGCAATGAGGACTCCATACTGGAACATGCCGCTTTGTATTTTATCTGGCCAGCTTTCTGTAACTAATTCATTATTGTTCAAACTGTCCAAATACACAGGATAAGCAAAAGTAATTGAATTAATTAAATTAATGTAGTAACAGGAACTGGTTACAGCAGTAAAGCCTATTGAATGAAATTAAAACAGAATGTGTTCCTTTACTTAACTCTTTGTAATACGTTTACTGTTCTGGCAAATGCTGAAACATATTGAAGGTAATATCAGATATCTATAAAATATAATATATTTCTCATGCCTAAAATGAAAAAAATGATATAATATGACACAGGAGTAGGCAGTTAAGTAATATACGTTTAGCACAGTATGCTCACTCACCAGCCAATCTGAAAATATCTCTTGCTTTGTTCTGTAGTGGCAGGAGTATGTGGCATGCGGAGTGCATTCTAACATTTCTGCTCTCTCCAATAATCTCAAGCTGCTGTTCTCCTCCATTTTGTTGATTGCTGTCTTTGTGGGTGTCAGTAAGATTCAACAACAAATACCTTTTCAGTGCTCTCAGCATGCAGTATTGTGTATTGACTTAGAAGTTATACGCAACCTAACATTTCACTGAAACAGCACAATTGCATTTTATAGTTATTAATAATAGCTTCAACTTGGAAGGTGACCAGAGGACCAAACTCCTGTAGTGTGCATCTAAGAATTCAAGTTCCAGCTGTGATATGGTGTGTTTATTGCAGTATCTAAATCTTTTACTCATGTCAGTATGTTGGAACTTTTTTTTGAATTGTTAACTTAGGAAGTCAGAATTAGGTGACACTCCAGTCACGCACTGGGCTGCCTTAAGTGAACAAAATGTGAGTAATTGACAGACAAAGTTCTGAAACATTAATAAATGTAATGCTCTTGAAATATTACAGCAATTCATAAAGTTTTATTTCATCAAGTATTTACTTGTAAATATAAAAAATCTATCATGACAACCAACACTGTACAACACAAATGTTGGTAGCCTGTTGTCAGTCTTTTGAAATGGTATAATTTCTCTTATTTCAAAATATATGCACTACAAGGAAATGTTAATACTGTGTTTTGCAAAATTGTGCTGTTGCAATATGTTCAAAATACAAGATGCTACATTTGCCGGAGCATATCAAGAACCCTTCTTGGTATATGTAGAGGTGGTCAAGGTGAAATTCCTTGAGCATCAACAGCCTGAAGGACAAGATGTTGTGGACTGTGAGGACAACTGGTGTTTTCGAAAAGAATGAATTAGTAGTGTGATTTCTACATGTGCAGTGGTAGTGATTCTCTTTTTTTGCCCCCCCAGCCCCCCCCCCTCCACATACACACACACACACACACACACACACACACACACACACACGCACACACACACAGGAAATAAAACTTACACAACTTTTTTTTACCATTCTGTGTTTTGGGCATTATGTTTTGAATTTCTGGGGTTCTAGGTTTTGTCATTTAACAATTAATAGTACAACATTATTCTCCCAAAGGAGAAGGAAATATTAAGGTGCTAAGAGATAATTTTGATCACAGTCGCAAAAATGTTTAATGCACAGTTTACGTACAGAATATAGTCATTCACTAAATGAGCACTTTTCAGTTTGTTTTTCTGTCATATAATCATATGACAAACACCAATCATAAGAGGTTTTTAACTATACACATCAGCAGTAGTAATATTAGTTCATTCTGTTGTTGAGATGTTGGCTTTTGTTTGTCTATGCCTTGAGTATAGAACTAATAAATATGCCTGGTAGGATATACCATTAAATACTGAATGTTGTCATGAGTATACTGGGAAATTGAAGTGTCAATAAACATAATGAACAGTACAAAATATTATTGCAAACTAAAATGAGGAAACTATGATGAATGTGAAGTAAATGTGGTCAGGCAAACTTTAAAAATATGTAAGTATTACTACAGCTGTGCACAGGATAATTTTGTGGTATATGACATTGTGCTCATGATAGTTTTCTGATTGATATCTTCAGATTAAATTAAAAATGAAATCTGCCCGTGTGTTATAGAGGAAGATTATCCTTTCACATATAAAAAATATAACTTAAGAATGTTGTACCAGAAATCAAGACAAGTAGATTGGTAATTACCTTTTGAACAATTATTCAGCTTTTCTGTAATTACAGACAGGGCTGACACCAAAGGGAAGCACACAAGGGCACATGGCCCCCTCCCCCTTGTGAAAGTGTATGCCCTCTGAGTGCCTCAGTCTCTCTTGACTGAGCTGGCACACAAGTGCAGTTGACTCTTTTTGCAAGCACATTCCTACATCATGGAGGGTGTGGGCCTTTTGAAAAGACTCAACTTTTACTGCATTTTGTAAGCAGCAGCAGTTAGGAGGGAGTAAGTGTGAGATGTTTTACAAGATATCTTTTACTATGTTTTAGTGTTTGTCTGCTCAGAAACATCCCAGTTAAATAAGCATTTCTTGTTAAGTGACTTACTTAGTTGCACAGCTGTAGTCCTAATTCTCCATATCATCTGCCCAACTTTCCTTAGCGTCTTCTTCTTTTTTTTTTTTTTTTTTTTTTGTGGTAAATGAGTCAGTAGAGTTTCATACTTCTCACTTTGCAGACAATGTATCTCCTTGCAACACCTGCAGTAGTTCTATAAACATTTTAAGTGAATTTGAGTTGCCTGATACTTAAGGCTCTAAGCTGTTAGCAAATTGCTTCCTGTAGTCAAAAGTACATGGTTTGAATCCTTCCACCTCCATTTCCCTACGGTGTAAATGTAAGAAAATCACTCAGACAGTGCTCCTAGGTCATACTGAAAAGGGATGCTTTCTCCAGTGGGTTTATGTGATCAACAAATATATTAGAAAGTAGCATTTAAAAATTGTCACTTTTGCATACCCCCCTCAATTTTGTCCAGAATTCCTGAGCAAAGAAACTGAGAATGATTTTGAATCTGTTCCTTGTAAAATTGTGTCATATAATGTCAGACATATCCCCCGCGGTGGTGGTGCTGCGGTAGCGTTGTCGCTTCACAGTTAGACGTTGCCCGTTTGATTCTCAGTTAGAGTGTCTTCTGTGTGTCGACATGCATGAATGGGCGTTCTGTCATTGAAGGTTGTGCATTAGGCCCGGCAAGCCAGCACGTGAAAGTCTACTGCCAATCATTAGCAGACCGGAGTTCCGCTGTGGCGACCCCTAACCGGGAAAAGCCGAAAGACACAAACAATGTCAGGCATGTGAGTTCAAGACTATGCCCTCCAGAGAATGTTTGCTAAAGCAACTTTCTAGGTATATAAGAGAAAGATTTTAAATCTATTCCTGATTGTTTGGTCTTTGTCTCAAATTCTTGAGGTTAGGAAGGCATGGTTAGTGTGTTATGAAATACATTGTATGTTTCTCACAGTAGTGAGTTGAAATACAGTTCTCAGTCATTATTTATGCATGTAACCACAAGTAGAAAAAAATGGTCCAAGCACACACAAGCACTTTCACCCTGCCAAAATGCAAGGCCTTAATTTCTAGCCATTCTCAGTGTGCCTAGACCAATTTTTTTCTACTTGTGGTTCCTGGCATTTTACGGTCTCCATCCTACTTTGGTTTTATTATTTATGTATGTGTTCATTCATTTTATCACAGGCAAAACACTTGAACGTACTTAATAGTGCTAAGGGACTGTAACTGATGGTCATGTCTGAGAGTGAGTGAGTGTGTGTGTGTATGTGTGTGTGCATGCGCTTGTGTGTTCCTGCATCCCAGAGTAATTATGATGTAAAGGAAAGAATCAGTTGCAGTAAACAGGAGCCATGTTTTTTCAGTATGATCCTTCATTTCTTTGATTTGTTGATTGTTAACAAAGCACTTATTTATCTAGAAATAAACTGCATAATATGAATTCTGCAAGTTTGATATTAAAATATTAACTATAAATGCATTTTTAATTTAAATTGTTTTTTGCAGACACAAGTGCGTGAAATATACATTGTTGGACTGCAACAGTTTGGTACTTTGTTCAGAGGACTTTAAGGCTATGAGCTGTTAAATAACTGCTTCCTGTAGTGTAGATTTTGATTCCCTCCACAACATCTGTCTAATGTGAGTGTGATCAAGTCATTTCACCAAACAGTGCTCTTGGCTGTCCGTGAAAAGAGACATATGTGTCCACTAGGCTGTTCTAAGCTGATAGCAAATTCATTAAACATCTGTATTTTGAATTTCTGCACACTTCAGATAGCCCCTAATTAGTTCTTTACTATAAGCCATTTGAGTATGAATCCCTGCATCTATGTTTCAGTTTAATGGATTGCTGCAGTTTAAAGATTTGACATATACATTTTCAATAAAGGGGAGTTTCAAATGAACAAAGGTTTACTGTTACTCGTGTTGTCTGTTTTCAGTCTGAGAGTGTTTTGTTTATCAAATAGCTTTCAGTATTTTGGCTGTATTTTTTTAATAAGAGTTTTAAATGAAATCCATATCTCTGTGATCATTGTAAAAGAATAAAATAGTATGCACACTAAGTAATGGGATATTGATATGGTTTTGGTGGTGGTGAGGTGACAGGGCAGGGTCTGGTCCATTATTCTACTTAGGGCCCCATTTGACCATGATCCATCAAGCTCTGCTTTTTTTGTACTGAAACTGCACATGATAATTTTGCCTCATTCTTCTGCCCTGTATTTTTACTGTCCTTTAATCTATATAAAGGGGCAATCCAGAAACAATGTCTTCTTAAATCACTTACTCAAAGTAACACAGTAGGCAAATTGAGGTAGAAAGAACCAAAATCTGTACCCTTTAAAGCCTTAACCCTCTACATTAACTGCCAGACCTTCACTTGTGTCTTCATTTTCTGATTAATAAAAATCACTAAGGTTTATAGTTATCAGTCAGCAATATCAGTTATTAGAGCTTCATAGTTTTTATTGTTCAAATATTCAGAACATGCTTGCTGACCATACCTGTTATTCTGTTAACTTTAGTGAATTAGAGTAGTTGCCTCTTATCTGTATCCTGTTTTGCCTCATATTTGTGCCCTGTCCCTCATTAACTTCTTTTTAAGTAAATCACTGAGGATTACTGTTAGTCAAAAATAGCAGTCATTACAGTTTCATACATTTTATTGCTCAGAGAATGCATGTCCATGCAACACTTGTTGTTCTGTTAAAATGTTACGTGGCGGTGCAGTGGTGTAGTAGTTGTGTTGTTACCTCACAGCAAGAGGTTCTCTAGTTCAATTCTTGGCTGGGGTGTCTTCTGTGTGGAGTCTGCATGTCCTCCCTGCATTTGTATGGGCTTCCTCCCATGTTACAAATTTATGCATCTGGAACATTTCTCCCCAGGCCTCCTCTGAAAATTGGCTTTGTTCCAAGTCGGACTTTCACAGTCAACAAATGTTAAATAAATTTAAAGTTGTCTGGCACTTTTGTTAACAAATGTATTCCTGTTGTGAAAGGTACAAGATTTGAATCCTTTCATCTCCATTTGTACACTTTGTCCCTTTGAGCAATTCTCAACCAGACAGAGCACCGTGGTCATCCCTGATAAGGGACACTTTGCCTTTTGTGTTTATCTGGTTAACAAATGCAAAAAAATACTTAAAATATGTCCTATTTTGTCCACCGTTACTTTCAGCCTGGTCCAGATTTTCCAGCCAAAGAAATTGAGAGATATTCCCTGTAAAATGTGTGGTTTTATGCAAATTATTGCAGATTGTGGTCACTAAATAATAACAGATATGTGAGTTTCAGATTTTATATTCTGCAGAAAATGCTTGATAATGCAAAACATGTTATTCTATCAAGTTTCTAAGTATACAATTGAAATATTTAAAAGATGTTCCTGATTTTGTTCCTTATTTCTGATTCTTGAACTAACTGTACTGTATGGTTCTCACATTAGTGAGCTGAGATACATTTCTGAGCCATTTTTTATGAATGTATTCAATCACTTGATCTCTAGCAAATATCCAAGGTGTACAGTCCTACAAGTGGCTGTGACTGATGGGCGTGTGGGGGTCAAAGATAAAAGTATTAGCAATATAGTGGGTAGAATTCAGTAATAATTTCTGAGATTTGGAGAAAAGCTAAAGTTGCTTGTCATTAAGAATTTTCAAATAGGCAATATGAGAATAATGTGATCATCTGTGTGTGTGTGGGTGGGGGTGGGGGGGGGGGTCCTGGACTTGTTCAACTTACCCTCATGTCTATAATGCTTGAAGAGCTGGGTGTGTGGTAAATGCACTATATTACAACTAGTGTGTATGTTTTTTGTCTTATAAATAGTTTAAAAGGAAAAAAATATGTTGTAACCAAGTGACTATTCTGGCTAGCAACGAAAGACTGGGGGTATCAAAGAAAACTTTAAAGCATAAAATCCACCATTGAACCATGGTATGATCATCCTTCCTTCCTAACTGTTAGTAAATGTGTCATGATTTACCCATCTGCTCCACATTGTGTAAGATAGTGTAGTATTTAACATTTTGAATATGGAATATTTACTATGGCTGTAGTTTCTTTAATTATTTTGTTTGTTGGTGTTTTAGGTTTATAGGTGATTCCTAGGCTGATGATCCCAGGAGGCCTTTATAAGCCTAGCCATGCTTCCCAAGGTGAGAATTAAAGTATGTACTTTGTACCTGTCAGCTAAAAACCTTAACCATTATGCCAGCCTCTACTAATGGATAGCATGGTATTCTTAATGTTACAAGCCTACTGTTATCTGTATTGCATGATTGCTTGATGCTGATTAGAATTAATTGTGTTTTACTTGGAGATTGGAGGTTGTTACTTGGCTTGCCTATCTGCAGCCTTGGACTTTTGCAACTTGAGATGTTTTTCCAGAGAATCTCTAATGGCTGAAGAACTGGGTATGTCATAAAATAAGTTTAAAGTTACATTATAACCATGCTGTGAACTCCCTTCCTAGTTGTAAGTTGATGTTCCACATTTTGCCCATTTGTTCTGCCGTATGAGGAGTAGTATAGTGTTCCATATTTTGAAGATGGAAAGTTGACTAAGGCTGCATTTTCACTTTTGCTTGCTGATGTTGTGGATATTATGGTAATGCTAAATCATGCTAAACTTCATGAAAACAAAGAAGCTTTAACTTAAGAATTTAAGGATATGTAGTTTTGCTTAGCTCAGTCATTAAAACTACAAATCCCTAAAGTCTTCTAGTGAGACTTATTCAAAGACACTCATAATAACATTTAGAAAAACATAACTACAAAATTTAAAACCCCACACATCCAAAAAAAGTGTTCAAATCTTGGACTGGATTATTGTCAAGAAATATTCCCTTTAGACTGCTACCCATGCCTCTCAACTGTCCCTGGGATGTCAGTTCCCTGGATGTGTTCTACATGAACTACAAAGGGAACTGTCACCACATCTATGTGCCTTTTTCCAATCACAGCCTCATCTCAGGCATTGTCACTACCGAATGGTGCACTGCTACAGTCATCCCTCTGCATAAAGGGGGAACGACTACAGACCATGGGAATTATCGCTTCATTAGCCTGATGAGTCTGGTATGTAAGGCTATGGAGCATATCATCATGGACCAAATTAACAAGGATATAGGGAATCTTAAAACTCTAGATCCCACACAATTTGGTTTTGTGAAAGGTAGATTACGCCTGCTCAACCTGGTTGACTTCTTTGAGTCAGTCACCAGAGCTGTGGATGAGGGCAAGGCAGTTCATACAGCCTACCTCAATCTGGCCAAGGTCTTTGATACTATTCCCCACTCAGGAATTATTGATAAACTTACCAAACTAGGCATCAACCCCTATATCACTAGGTGGGTTGCAAACTGGCTCACAGATAGAACCCACAGTGTGAAAGTAGTGGACTCCAAGTCAGACTGCTGACCAGTCACAAGTGGAGTCCCACAGGGATCGGTCCTGGGTCCTCTCCTGTTTGGCATCTACTTCTTAGAAGTCCAGGCCAACACGGAGGGACTCTGGCTAACCAAGTTCATAGATGACTGCAAGCTGGGGGCCATTATTAACTCCCCAAGTAATCCTACAGAAAGGCCTCACTGAGACCAACAATTGGTGTCAAAACCATGGCCTTAAGCTTAATGCCAAAAAAATGCATCATCATCCCCTTTAGGAAAAACTCAGTTCCCACTAATTACCACATTGATGGGAGCCCACTGAACACTGAAGGCATTATAAGAGAGCTGGGGACACAGGTTGGCAACAGCCTCTCCTTTGACCACCACATTGCCACTGTGGTCAGAAAGTCCTTCTATGTGGCACATCTCATTACCAAGGGTTTTGCATCCAGGAAGAAAGAGGTCATCATCTCTTTCCACTCTTCCCTCATTAGGCCAATCATCGAGTATAATGCCCATTTGGCATGTACCTTACTAGACACATGCAACAGCTGGAAAGGCAACAAAAGTACCTCACAAAGAGGGTCCTAGGCCTTAAACAGATGTCCTACATGGACAGACTCAAAAAACTCAGCTATTCTCTATCTCATATCATCTACTAAGAGACAATCTCTGCTTGACTTACAAAGTCATGTCTGACCCAGCTCTATTAGAAATGCTACATCTAAAGAAATCCCAATTCCTCCACACCATGTGCTCCAGAGACCTCAACCTCATTACCACAATCAACAAAATATGCTGGAGGGACAGGTTCATAACCCAGAGACTGCCCATGCTCTGAAATAGACTTTCCTCCCATACATGTCAAGCAGAGCACCTCACTTGCCCTCTTCAAGAAAAATCTTGATGAGTGGATGGGAAATAGAAAGTTCACCCCGGGGATCTCTCCAGTAGCTCTACTTGATAGAGGCACTGGGAACTAACATCGGGCAGCACAATGCCAGGGCACTTCTTTGGAGTAGGCTTGTAAAAGCTCCAGGGCCATTAGCCTAATACTCACCTATGAACCTAATTACTAGGCTATCTGCCTTAATAGGCTAGTCTAACCCCATCCAATTTCCCTCCCAAAGGTAAGACTCAAACACTGAAACCTATATCTATGAATCAAACACCTTAACCATTATATCTGCCCCAATCATTAGCTGTACATATTCTTATTCATCCATTTCCTTTCTTTTTTCTTTTGTACTTATCCCTTTAATTTTTTTTCTGTCTTTTACTCTTTTATGAATAGAATTCTTATTTTTTTCTTTTACTACCTCCCAATTTATCTCTTTTCATCACTTATTTCATAATCTTCTTCTATGTCCTCTTTATTATTTTTTCAGCTAAGTTTACCTTCTATTTCTACTTCTTCAAAAATGTATTTTCTTTGTTCATTTTCTTCTTTTTCTTTTTCATTTTCCTTACTCTTATTTTTATTTTTGGAATCCATCCATAAATGTCCAATTTTGTTACATTTATAACACTTTAAATCACATTTTTGTACCATATTACATTTCCTCACATATATATTTTTTAATCACAGTTACTTATCAAATGTCCTTCTTTTCCAGAAAAAAAAAATGTTTTTGGTTGCCCCCAGTATTTTATGACATCCCTATTCCCCTCCATATTTATCATGATTGGTATATGTATAATTTTCTGTCTTTCTGTTTTTAACAAAATAAGAAGCCACAGTGGTGCAGCGGTAGCGTTGTCGCCTTACAGCAAGAGGTTCTTCCATTTTATTCTCTGCTGAAGCGCCTTCTGTGTAGGGTCTGCATGTCCTCCCCATAGTCAAGTGGCATTCAAAAGACATGCGTGAATGGGCGTGCCTTCATTGAAGGTTGGGTGTCAAGCTGGCACCTCGGCACCGTAAAAATCTACTGCCAATCATTAGTGGACAGGAGTTTCGCTGTGGCGACCCCTAACCGGGAAAAGCCAAAAGAAGAACAACATTACAATCTCATAAACCAGTCCATAAATCACTTTTATCTAACCTTTTTCAATGTCCAGTACTTCTTTACATAAAGTTTTCAAATGTCCTTTCAAAGCCTTTCAAAGTCTCTCTTTCCACCTCTGTTCAAAATTGTACATGAATTTTCTTTTTTTGTTTCCCTGCTAAATGCTTTTTTCACTTAAAGATTCCATGGATTACAGTCTGTCTTTATTTCACATTCTCCAAGAAAATTTTCCATTGAAAAAAAAAAGTCTTAAATAAAATGTCACAAAATGTCACTTTGTTAACAAGAATAAATGCTCTTACCTCATGTACTTTTACACCCATAGGAGCTATTATGTTTTCCCACATTTGATGCCTATCCATTTGCTTGTTTTCTTTACTTTGAATCCTTACCACATACTTCCATTTATTTTCATTTTCTTCTGCCTTCTTTTCTGCTACTGCATTTTTGCCTCCTTTTACTTTCTCTGTATATGTTTTCTTTTCCTTCTCACCACTATTCTTCAGGATTGTCTCTGCATCCTCCTTTTGTATTTTCTTCATAATGTCCTCCCAGAAAATGTCTTCTTCATTTTATGGCCTACTCTCTATCACCATCTCTTTAAGTAAATCATCCTGCTTCCCCCCTGATTGGAGGGTTGTAATTATACATCTATCATCTGCTGACTCATCTCCATCAAACAGGTTTATTTGAAACATCTCCTCAGAATCCTCCACACATTCTCCTCTCTCTGTATTTGCTTTCTCCTCCATTTCTCTCATCACTCCATTATCTCCTTCTATCTTCATCTGCCTCTCTGTTTCACTGGTCTCCCTCTGTTTCTAGAATGGAAGCAGGAAGTGATCCTGCAAAATGGGTCCCACTCACAACAAAGATTGAGTATTTTTTTTTATTTGTTTACATATATACAATTCATATTTTTACATATTTACATATATTAATATAATTTGTACGGCCGTGGTGGTGCAGCGGTTAGCATTGTCGCCTCACAGCAAGAGGTTCTCCCATTTGATTCTCTGCCGGAGTGCCTTCTGTGTGGAGTTTGCATGTCCTCCCCGTGGTCGAGTGACACTTAAAGACATGCAGGTAGGTGTGTGCATGAATGGGTGTGCCTTCTTTGAAGGTTGGGCATCGGGCTGGCAACTTGGCACCATAAAAAATCCACTGCCAATCATTAGTGAACCGTAGTTTCGCTGTGGCAACCCCTAACTGGGAAAAGCCGAAAGACAAACAACATATATTAACATCATTTAATATATTGATATTTCTGTTTTAAGTATTCTCCCCACTCTTTTACCTACAAACAAAACCATATTTTTCCAGTATTTTTGTCAATGTCCATTTTCCATTGTGCCTGATTTCATTATGCCTTTCATGCCATATAATACATGTTACATAGAATATGATTCTGTCCATTTTCTTAACTTCATTCTGGGATCTTGTCCCATAAAACCCATAATCTATCATGTCCATTTAATCAGATTATGTTTACATACTTATTTCCACAGTTTTTGAATTCTCTCATATAGTCCATGAAGCATAAAATATTACTCTGTCCATTTTCTTCAGTTCTTCCTGTTTACATGCAGCATAATAACCAAATTCGACCAAATTCTATTTTGTCCATATTTATTTGTTCAAAATTTAACAAACTTTTCACCCTATTATCTTTACATATTTCTTTCCACAAATTATTAACTCTTTCACATTACAAAAACACATTCTCAGTAGTCTCAAACTCTCCACATTTATTGCGTACTCTATCTTGCTTTTTTGTATGGAATATTTGCCTTAACCAGCAATTTTCTAATAGACAATCTCCATTTTTATAGTTATTATATCTCATCATTATGGCTTTTTTCTTATCTATTTCTAAATCTTTCCATAGATCGATACAATGAAATACTTTCATAATACTTAAGTACCATTCCTTACCATTTTTATTTACATATATTCTTTTTAATTTTCCATAACACAATTATGTTTTGATACTCTTTCATTTCTTCATTCACAATGCTTTTACTTCATTTTTATAACTTCCATTCCTTTCCACAATTCTTTGTATTTATAATATAGTATCATTTCTATCAAGTTTTTATTTTCCTTCATAATTCCTTTAATATCTTATATAAAATTAAAGATGCTGCATGTAATATTGGGTTTATTAAACCCAAACTCCTTGCTCTTCTTTCATATACAGAATCCCTGTCTTGACTGGATTCAGTCTAGAGCCCCATATAAAAGAAAATATAATCATCATTAGTTCGTTTTCATACTTAATAGGAATTATATAGATGTCAGCAACATAAGCAATTTTCCTATTACCACAGTGTTTAAAAAGTGTGCTTTTTTCTATATGGAAATCTATATGATTTCCAAAAATTAGTCACATCCTTTACTTCTTTGAGTACATTATCCCATTGTTGCTGTCTGTATTAATTCCTTCCAAATGTTATTCCTACTATAGCTATATATGTTTCATTGAACTCAACACCTCCTATCACACCTTCAAAACCATATCCTTTACTTTTCTCCTTATTTATACTTAAACCAATTTTTTTTTAATTTATACTTAATTTTTCATTTACTTTTTCCAGCTATACTTTATTTTTAAGAATGAATACAATATGATCCACATAGTTATACAGTATTACATACATACATACAAATATTTCAACCACGGGCATTAAGGCCCTTCTAGTTTATCAATATAGCAAAACACTTGTTCCCATAATAAGTATCCAGGCTGTTCTTAAAAATATTTAAACTAGTACTTGCTTTAATGTAATTTGGTAGTCTGTTCCATGCATCAGCTACTATGTCTGAAAACCAATTAGTACACTTCTCATTCCCACAGAATCTCCTACATAGATTGTCTCATGATTCTCTAGTACTTTTTGTTCATCTTAAACATTCCCAGCGGTAGTTGTCACTAAATGCCCTATATGCCTGAATAAGATCTCTTCTTAGATATCTGTAAGATACATTGTACAAGTTCAGATATTTTAGTCTTTCATAATAACTTAAATTTTCACACCCATGGATACCCTTAGTATATTTTTGTTGTACTCTTTCCAGTTTACTCATGCTTGTTTTCTTATAGGGTTTCCATATTGTTATTCCATACTTAAGTTTGGGTCTAATATAACTAACAAACAATGACTTCATTATTTTTGATTTCCTAGACTTTATAAATCTTTTTATACAGCCTATAGTTCTATAACTATCATTAACAAATTGGTTGATATGATTAGAAAAACTCATAGCTGAATCTACCTATATACCCAGGTCCTTAAATGAGTCTACAGTTTCAATCACTGTGTGCTGTATAAATATTCACCTTTCAATTTATGCCTACCAAATCTCATATGCTTATTTTTGATATATTTATAAGCATATTATTCTCCTGTGCCCAAATGGTCAATTTAGCCACGTTCTTTTGCAGACATGCCTTATCTGTAACACATGTAATCAGTGTACCCAATTTCAGGTCATCTGCATATAGACTGTAGAACACCTCAGATGAAAAAGTTAGATCGAAAGATACAATCTAAACAAGTAAGAGCCTAGGACAGAGCCCTGTGGGACACCTTGACTGTTACCAAGGATTTTGCCTATCCGGTTGCTGTATGATACTTGCCATGTCCTATTTGTAAGCCATGCAACTATCCATCTTATCAAGAGTACATCAATACCTAGTTGTACTAATTTATTGATGAAGTTAAATCTATATAAATTACATCACAACACAATTTTTCATTCATAGCTGTTATTATATTGTTATAGAACATCATGCTACAGTTGGTAATAGATCTGTTTTCAACATATGCATGCTGATATATGGTTTCAAGTCCCAACCTATCCAGTTCTGACAATAACTTATCCAATATTACCTTCTCCATTATTTTTCCGCAACATGAAGGTAAACTGAAGGGTCTGTATAAGGCTGGGTTTGTCCTACTCCCCTTTCCCTTAAAAACAGGTTTAATAAGTGCATGTCTTCAATCTTGAGGAATCTTCCCATATTTATATGACCTAGTGAATAATAAATATAATCGTACTGTAAGTTCTTCCTGAAGTGTTCTCAGGTTATTTTTACTAATTCTGTCTCCTCCCCATGCTTTGTTTGGATCCAGTTTGTGCAGTTCTTTTTCAATATATTCTAATTTGATTCCAGTATCTGGGGTTACCTGGATCTCACTAGGACAACTTACCACACATTTTGTGGAGCCAAACTGTTTTCATAAAATTTTGTAACTATATCTATAATCTGTTGTGTCTGAGAATATTTTTTATAATCTGCACATAATTTATCAGTTTGTGTGTCTTTACTCCTTCCACATCTTATGTATCTATAAAAAGTTTTCCTATTATGCTCAATATCTTTATATAAATTTTATTCAAAATTTTCTTGATCTTTTCTCATACTATACTTAATCTGTTTGTCCAGCTTTTTTATTTCAGTTTTCAAAGTTGTAGCTTGACTTATCTTCCATTTCTTATATTTTTGTCTCTCACCTTAATCAGATATCTTGTTCTTATGAAAATATAACTGTCTGATATTCACTTCTTCGGTCTGTACTGTCCATAGCCAGGAAAGAAATCACGAGAAATTGGAAATCTTCACAAATTCCCTCTTTTCAAAATTTTAAAGATCTTCTCTTGGAAGTATCTAAATTAGAATCGATGACAATCAAATCTAGATCTTCTAGGAATACAGCAATGTATAACCAATGGATGAATATAATTGATTTATTAGAAAATGAATCATTTAAAAATATTAATCAGCTCTTATTCATTTGTTTTAACTTCAATTATTTGTTTATAGCATAGTGAACATCTTTGTACATAGTTCATTGTCTTTTTTGATCTTTTATATTAGTGTCTTTTTTATCTACTTCATCATAAAATATGTTCAGTTCTCTTTTAACATTTGTATGTTTCAGAAATGACTTTAATAAAACTTATTTAAAAAAAGATATCTGTCTGATGTTGTATGCCTAGATCCTGACGTTAAACATTTTTGATTTTTTTTGCACTCAATTTCTCTTTCAAAACTTTCCACATTCCATTTGCAGTTTTAACATTGAACACCTCACTTCAGTTAGTTTTACATAGTGACTGTTTTGGTCCCATATAATCTGTAATTAACCTTCTTTGCATTAGCTTAGATTTCAGTATTGGCAATTGTAGTTCCTTCATAATTTTGTATCCACCACTACTTGCCATTTTATTAATTTCCTTCACTATTACATCTATAACTAATGAGAAAATGGGTACATATTACGTTATCAAACTTTTAAAAGTTCAAACATCATATGGTCGACACCATATGATCAAACTTTTAAAAGTTCAAACATTTCAATGGAGATCTCTGTATAATGCAGAATGAGAAGATTTCCCTTTCCTGCACTGTAGTGTGATGTCAGAGTTGGTACATTTAAAGAGCGGATGTGGGGGGTACTGGGGGGCTTTCCCCCTCCTTAAAATGGTCAGGTAGGTTTTTTCTTTTTTTTTAGCTTTTCGAACTTTTAAAAGTTCGATCATATGGCTTCGACCATATGATGCTCGAACTTTTAAAAGTTTGATAATGTAATATACACCCTGAGAAAATTACACTACTAGCTGGACAGCCCTGCTTTATTCCACATTCTATTTTTATTTCTTCCTCAATCTACCCATTTACATTTATTTTCACACAGTTCATTTCAAAAACAGATTTTATTGGTTGTAATATTTTTTGCTTACATTACAGGCCAGCAAAATTCCCCATAATGATCTATACTAAATATTATCATATATCTCTTATCATAACCATTGCTTCTACATTTTATTTATGATATCATCAATTCTTTCCCTTATTATCCATAATAACTCTTGACTTCCTTTTCTTTTTATTTCAAACACATTTTGGTCATATATTCTATCCATTTTTTGTAACCTTTTTGTTATTATTCTCATAAAAAAATATAATCTGCATTATTCAATGTTATAGATCTCTAATTTTTTATCTCCTCTTTATTTCTTTTTTTTTTAATATAAATTGCATAACTCCTGCACATATCTCTTTCTCTTTAATTCCAATTTCTAACAATTAATTCATAATTTCTATAAAAATTATTTTTGCCACTCTTTCATTTCATTACACATATCATATTTAGTTCTGTCCAGTCTTCTTGCAGAATTTATGTTAATATATTTTAGAATTTCATTCAATTCTTTCATAATTATTTTTTGTTCTAAATACTCATTATCTTATTTAATTTTTCATCTTTATAAATTTGTTCTATGCTTTCTTCTCTTTTAACGAATAATTCTAATGCATATTCTTTAATTATTTTGTATATTCCTTCTTGCTGTCTTATTTGCTTACCTTACTTATTTTTAATTCTCTTATTATTTTTCCTTCATTATTTTACTCAAACAGGGTGCTATCTCTTCCTTCTTTCCTTGTAAACAATATTTTTGCTTATATAACAAGTTGTTAATTTTAATTTGGTTTATTTTATACATTTCTCTTTCTTTTTCATAAAAGGAATTTTTCCTTCTCTAATAAGTCTCTAAATGTTTCTTGACTTAATAACTCATCTCTCTCTTTTTCTTTTATTCTTTTCTTCCTTATACATTCTAAACACTTTTTTATATTTCACTTTAAAATTAAGCCACCAAACAGTCCAAATCTCATAAAACTCTCTTACTCAAATAATTTTATTACTTTTTTCCAAATAAAGTAATAATAAACTTTTACATTTCAAGCAAGAATAAATTATAAGGAACTATTTACAAAATGTACAAATGGCCTCAAACCAAATATGAAAAAAGGAAAAACAATCTGATATACACAGAGTTACACATTGTTTGAATAGGTCATTTTACTTCCTCTCCACTTTAAGTAGGTGAAATTGTGTCTGTTTTAAGTGTCTCAATAAGGGAGAGAACTTTCTCCCAAAGATTATTAATCCATTTCTTAGGAAAGATTCTCATTTCCTTGACTCTTATTTCCAACAGCGCTACATCTTTCAATAGGGTTAGAAAATCATCAAGAGTTGGAATGGAGGAGTTCTATTTTCTTGTGATGCATTTCTTAGCAAATGCCATTGGAGTCCAAAGAAGATAAAGGTCTTTGTTTTTTGTAACAATAGTTTAATTTATATTCAGAATAATTAATGACTTTGAAAAAATAAAAGAATCTGTAAAAATGGCTTCTAGAAATTCACCAATATCTTCCCAAAATGTCTTAATGTGAGTACATCATACATAATATGAGACCAATCAGCCTCACATTTTGAAGAACATCTCCAACATGCATCATTAGAATTGTTGAATCTGGCAATTTTGTTAGTTGTATAGAAAGCTCTGTGCAGAAACTTCCATGAAAAAAATTTCCAAACTTGCATATTGGAGGTTAATTTAATAGAATATAAAAGACTAGTTTTATTCTCATTTGTTAACAATAAAGGATGTTCTTTAGTAATAAAATTCCAAAACGTCTGATTAGGATTGGCTTTGTAATTAATAATGATTTTATATAATTTTGAAGTTAAATTTGTCCAATTAAAATCTTTATATAGTAGTTAATGTAAAAAAAAATATGAGTTTAGGTATGGATTTAAATGAAGAGTTGTCTATTGTTCTGCATAGATCATGTGCATAGGGAAATAAACTGCTAAGATCTAACCAATCTGAATTTGATTAATCAAATGTATTAATTAATTGATGTACATCAATGACTATCACGTTTCTCATACATTGGTAACAGCATGTACAATTTTTTGTTTTCCATGTATTAAGAGTATTTATATGAATGTTATTGGAAATTTTTTTTGTGATTTTAAAGGGAATTAATAACTGTAACCATAATTTAATATCAATATTATTATTTACAAAACTCCTGAAAGTGTTATAAATATAATTTATATAATTTAGATTGGTGGGTTTTGTAGAATTATATTGCAAATGAATGCAGATAATATGTCAGAGTTTATTATTTTGTTCATTTAATTGTAAGTTTTTTGCTAATTTATTTTCATTTAGGAATATAGCAGTATGTAAAGTTTTCCATGCAGAAGAGAATTTTGGATCAAACCAATTTATAACCATTTTGAAAATGGAAGTTTTAATATAAGATTCTAAGTCAGGAAAATTAATCCCTCCCATTTCCCAAGGTCTAATATGATTTAAGAAAGCTATTCTATTTCTGCTTGGGTACCAAAGAAAATGTATAAGAATTTTATTTATTTATTTAAAAGATTCTTACTGAGAATTATAGGAATAGCTAGTGCTATGTAGTGTATTTTTGGGAGTAAAATCATCTTTATTAACTGCAACCTATCTTCAAATGTTAAATACAATTTATTCCATTTCCCAATTAGTAATTTTAGGGCATTCACTATATTATTATAATTAGTAGTTAAAGTTAATTCTAAATTTTCACACAATACAATCCTGAAGTAATTTAAAGAGGAAACCTGTTTCCCAATTATTTGGTTTATGTTAGTATTAGAGTTGTTTTTTTATTTAACAACATATGATTTGACTTAGAATTATTAACTCTTAAACCTGAGATATAACATTTAAAAATGTTCATAAAACTCTCTTATTTTCAATATAATTTTCCATAATTCCACAAGTTCTTTTTTCCTTCTAAATCTAATTAATTTTCATTAATTTTCTTTGTTCCTTTTCCTATTCTTATATATTCTTCATTTTCCTGTATGTTAACCCATATAGCTGCATGATATGAAAATATAGCATACTTAATTCCTTTTTTATAACTTTTAAACTATCAGATATTTAAAAATTAATGTCTGTTCTGGTCCAGTGGTTATTCTCCCATACACTTAACTTTCAACTTCTCATAATTTCGTTAGCCATTTTAACATCACAACTGCTCTTATTTTTCCTTAAATTACAATTAAAATCGCCCACCACTATAATGCCCATAATTACACAAACATATTCAAGAATATATTTAAACATCATTTCTCTCTCTTTTTTGCTGCATATGCATATAAAGCTATAATTCTATACACATATGTTTTCCATCTCACATCTATTACCACAATTTGTCCTATTTCCACAATGGATGCATCAAATATTTTAATGCTTTCTTAACATAGTATAAATATGCCCAAGCATGTTTCTTTCCCCGTGTTCCAAACTACCACACCATTCCAAAGTTTTTCAGTTTCTGTTCTTTCTTCTTCTGTTAATAATCTGATATTGTCTAAAACAATAACATGCATCTACTGCAGCACACCATTGTAATATATCTATTCTCCTTTTAAGATTTTTCATACTGTTCATATTTAAAGCTAATATGTTCAGCTTTTAAGAGTAGTTAGTATAATAAAATGTTTATCCCTTTCCTTTCTTATTTTCCTAAGCATTATGTTTTTGAATTTTTTTTTCCTTTCTTTACCTCTCTTCCCTATCAAATTATTTTTATTTCTTACTGTACAGTACGCTTCTTCCTCACCTGTCTCCTCTGTTGCTTTTCCTTGTTATTTTCTTTAACTTCACGTATAACCTCTTTATCAGTCACATCTTTTTGTGCACTTTCTTGTATAACACATTCTACTGTTTATCCTGTATAAATTCATTTTCATTTTCTTGCACATTCATTTTACATTCTAGCCATAAATGACCAGTATCGCCAAATTGTTTGCACTTTAAATCACATTTTTTTGCATTATTCCCTGTTTTCCTACATAAATATCTTTTTTTATCACATTCAATAATTAAATGATAATTTTTCCATAAGAATAACACATTTTTGGTTGACCCCTATATTTCACAAAACCCCTTTTACCATGAACATTAATAATACTAGGTACATGCATAACATTATCATTTTCCATTTTCAGTATTACTCCACATTCCCATCCCCCAGTCCATAGTCCTCTTTCATCATATATTTTTTGTAGTGTCGGTTACTTCTTTACATATAGTTAACAAATGTTCTTTCAGTTCTTTTGCTTCAACTTCAGTTCTAAACTGGATCATTATTCATTTTTTTTTGTTTGTCTGTAAAAAACTTGCCCAACACATTCTGACCATGGATAAATATTTTTCTTTTGTTCATATGCACCCAAAAGGGCGGCCATGGTGGTGCAGTGGTTTGTGTTGCCGCCTCACAGCAAGAGGTTCTCTGGTTCGATCCTTGGCTGGGGTGCCTTCTGTGCGGAGTCTGCATGTCCTCCCTGTGGTTGCGTGGGTTTTCTCCGGGTGTTCCGGTTTCCTCCCACATCCCAAAGATATGCTGTAGGTGGATTGGACACACTAAATTGGCCATAGGCATGAGTGCATGTCTGTGTGTGCCTTCTGTGGAAGGTTGGGCACCAGGCTGGCAACTCGACACTGTAAAACTCCCCTGCCAATCATGAGCGGACAGGGATTCGCTGAGGCGACCCCTAACCGGGAAAAGCCAAAACAAGAAGAAGAAGAAGCTCATATGCACCCAAAAATGTTTCATGACCTGCCCAGTCTCAAATATCAAGTCACAAAAAGTCTATTTATTAATTAAAATGAATGATCTTACCTCTTTTGCTTTGACACCCAGAGGTGCTATGACAGAGTCCCAAACCTCATACCTGTCCAAACGTTCTTCTTTTTTACTGCTCACACATACTGTATACTTCTTTTTTGTTTCTTTTATTTCTTCTTTCTTCTTTGCTCCTTCTTCCACAGTTTATGCATAAGTTTTTGTCTCTTGAACTTTTTCTGGCACAGTCTCTTCTTCTATTTTCTCCATGATGTTGCTCCATGCAGTTGCTGTTCCACTTTCTGGCTCACTTTGGTTTACCATTTCTTTCAAATAATCATCCCACAACCCCCTGATTGGAGGGTTGTAATTATGCATTTCTCAGTGGTAACTGTCTCTCCTTCAATCTCCTCTGAACGTTTTCCTCTGAATCCATCTCTGTTACAGCAGCAGTCTCCTTTTCCTTCAATGTTATTGTTTTTTTTTTGTATCCACAACAACAGAAAAAACTTCTGGTAGTGAGTCTACCATTTCAACTACATTTCCAGCAACTTTTATTTCATTTTCAGCCTAAGATGAATCAGCCATGTTTTCTCCCTGTTCCTCCAGGCTGCTTCTGTGCCTGGACAGTAAACAGGAAATCAGGATGTGTAACACACAAAGCCTTCCCCTGACTACCAAGAGTAGTTTTTTATTGATATATACATTACATATTATTTGCATATTTACATTATTTACATCTATTAACAAATCTCCATACATTATAAACTTCAATTTAAGCATTTCCCCTGCGCTCTTTTATCCACAATCAAAACATTATTTTTCCAAAATCTTTGTCAAAGACCATTTTCCATTGTATTTAATTTTATTTTGTCTCTCGTTTCATATAGTTCATGAAACATAAAATATTACTCTATTTTCTTTACTTCTTCCTGTTTACATGCAGCATAATAACCAAATTTTATTATGTCCATATTTATTTGTTCAAATTTTAACAAACTTTGTACCTTATTATCTTTACATATTTCTTTCCACAAATTGTTAACTCTTTCTCATTTCAAACACAGATGCTCAGTAGTCTCAAATTCTCCACGTTTATTACATATTCTATCTTGCTTTTTTGTATGGCATATTTGCCTTAACCAGCAATTTTTTAATAGACAATCTCTATAAAAAATCATAACATTCTTTAATCTTTTTATAGTTATTATATCTCATCATTATGGCTTTTTTCTTATCTATTTCTAAATCTATCAATGGATCAATACAATAAAATGCTTTCATAATACTTAAGTACCATTCCTTTTTATTTTTCTCACATATATTCTTTTTTATTTTCCATAACACAATTTTGTTTTGGTATTCTTTCATTTCTTCATTTACAATGCTTTTAATTTGCTTTTAAGCTTCCATTCCTTCCCACGATTTTTGTATTTATAATATAGTGTCATTTTTTTATTTTTCTTCATAATTTCTTTTAATACCTTATATAAAATTAAAGATGCTGCGTGTACTATTGGGCTTATTAAACTCAAACCTCCTTGCTCTTCTTTCATATACAGAATCCCTCTTTTGACTGAATTCACACTAAAGCCCTATATAAAAGAGAATATAATCATCATTAATTCATTTTCATACTTAACAGGAATCATATAGATGTTAGCAACATAAACAATTTTCCTATTACCATGGTGTTCAACAAGTGCACTTTTTTCTATATGAACATCTATATGATCTCCAACAATTAGTTATATCCTTTACTTCTTTGAGTACATTATCACATTGTTGTTGTCTCTATTCATTCCTACCAAATGTTATTCCTAATATATCTATATATTTTTCATTGAACTCAGCACCTCCTATCATACATTCAAAACCATATCCTTTACTTTTCTCCTTATCTATACTTAATCCAATTTTTTTAATGTATACTTAATTTTTCATTTGCCTTTTTCCAGCCATACAATTAATACAATATCATCTGCATAATTATACATTATTGGCAATTGTACTTCCTTCTTCATTTTGCATCCACCACTACTTGACATTTTATTAATTTCCTTCACTATTACATTCATATCTAATGAGAAAATTACACTACTAGCTGGGCTGCCCTACTTTGTTCCACATTCTATTTTTATTTCTTCCCCAATGCAGCCATTTACATTTAGTTTCACATAGTTTCTTTCATAAACAGATTGTATTACTTGTAATATATTTTTGCTTACATTGCATGCCTGCAAAATTCCCCATAATGATTTATATTTAATATTATCATAAGCTTCATAACCTTTGCTTCTACATTTTTATGTATGATATCATCAATTATTGCTGATATTATCCATAATAACTCTTGACATCCTTTTCTTCAAAATACATTTTGGTCATATATTCTATCCATTTTTTTTCTGTACCCTTTTCTTTTATTATTCTCATAAAAAATGTATAATCTGTATTATTCAATCTTATAGGTCTCCAATGTTTATCTCCTCTTTAATTCCTTTTTTAAATATACATTTTATAACTCCTGTACATATTTCTTTGTCTTCAGTTCCAGTTTCTAACCATTCATTCATAACTTCTATAAAAATTATTTTTTGCCACTTTTTCATTTCTTTATACCTACCATATTCAGTTCCATCCAGTCCTGTTGCAGAATTCATGTTAATATCTTTAACTATTTCATTCAATTCTTTCATGGTTATTATTTGTTCTAAATACTCATTATCTTACTTATTTAATTGTTTACCTTTATAAATTTGTTCTATGTTTTCTTTTCTCTTAAATAATTCAAATGCATATTCTTTAATTATTTTCTATATTCATCCTTGCTTCCCATTTGCTTAACTTCCTTATTTTTTAATTCTTATTATTTTTCCTTCTTTTATTATTTTACTCAAATATGGTGCTACCTCTTTTTTCTTACCTTGTAAACAATATTTTTGCTTATATAACAAGTTATCAATTTTAATTTGATTCATTTTATATATTTCTCTTTCTTTTTCATAAAATAAATGTTCTTCTCCAATAAGTCTCTAAATGTTTCTTGATTTAATATCTTGTATCTCTCTTTTTCATTTCTTCTTTTCCTCCTTATAAGTTCTAAAAATACTTTCTTATATTTTTCTTTAAAATTGAGCTACCAAACAGTCCAGTACTCATAAAACTCCCTCATAGTCGTAAGATTTTTCCATAATTCCACAAGTTATTTTTTTTCTTCCAAATCTAATTCATTTCATTAATTATCTTTATTCCTTTTCCTATTCTTATATATTCTTTATTTTTTTTTACTTCAACCCATATTACCACATGATCTGAAATTCAAACATACATAATTCCTTTTTTACAACTTTTAAACTATCAGATATTAAAAAAATAATCAATTTCTGTCCTAATTTCATTCCTTTTATAGGTCAAGTGGTTATTCTCCCATACACTTAATTTTCCACTTTTTATAATTTTTTAGCCATTTTAACATCACAATTGTTCTTATTTTTCCTTAAATTACAATTAAAATCACCCACCACTATAATGTCCATATATACACAAACATATTCAAGAATATTTTTAAATATCATTTCTTTCTCTTTCTTTGTTGCATATGCATATAAAGCTATAGTTCTATACACATATTTTTTTTCCGATTCAAGTCTATTGCCATTGTTTGTCCTAGTTCCACTATGGTTACATCTAATATTTTAATGTTTTCTTGATATAATATACATATGCATGAGCATGATTCTGTCCCCATGTTCAAAACTACCACATCATTCCAAAGTTTTTCAGATTGCGTTCTTTCTTCCTTTGTTAATAATCTGATATATTATAAAACAATAATATGTGCATCTACTGCAGCACACTTTTGTAATATACCTATTCTCCGTTTAAGATTTTTCATACTGTTCATATTTAAAGCTAATATTTTCAGCTTTTAAGAACAGTTAGTATAATAAAATGTTTATCCCTTTCCTTTCTTATTTTCCCTAAGCATTATGTTTTTGAATTTTCTTTTCCTTTCTTTAACTCTCTTCCCTATCAAATTCTTTCTTACTGTGCACCAATCGGCTTCTTCCTCACTTGTCTCCTCTGTTTCTTTTTCCTTGTAACTTTCTTTAACTTAATGTATAACCTCTTTTTCAGTCACATCTTTTTGTACATTTTCTTGTATAATACATTCTACTGTCTCTTTATCCTGTATAACTTCATTTTCATTTTCTTGCACATTCATTTCACATTCTAGCCATAAATGACCAGTATTGCCACATTTTGCACTTTAAATCACATTTTTTGCACTATTCTATTTTACTACATAAATGTCTTTTGTATCACATTCAGTGATTACCCCTATATTTTACAAACCCCCTATTATCATGAACATCAATAATACTAGGTGTGTGCATGACATTATCATTTTCCATTTGCAGTATTACTCCACATTCCCATCCCTCAGTCCATAGTCCTCTTTCATCATATATTTTTGTAGTATCCATTACTTCTTTACATATAGTTAACAAATGTTCTTTCAGTTCTTTTGCTTCAACTTCATTCCTGAACTGGATCATTATTCTTTTTTTTTTTTTTTTTGCTTGTCTGTAAAAAGCTTGCACCACATATTCTGACCATGGATAAATATTTTTCTATTGTTCATATGCACCCAAAAAATTAAAAAAAAATTCCATGGCCTGCCTAGTCTGAAATAAAAAAGTCACAAAAAGTCTCTTTATTAATTAAAATGAATGCTCTTACCTATTTTGCTTTGACATCCCCAGAGGTGCTATGACAGAGTCCCAAACCTTATACCTGTCCAAACTTTCTTCTTTTGTACTGTATACTTCTTTTTTGTTTCTTTTATTTCTTCTTTCTTCTTTGTTTCTTCTCCCACAGTTTGTGTATAAGTTTTTGTCATTTAAACATTTTCTGGCACAGTCTTTTCTTCTCCTTTTGTTCTTCTATTTTCTCCATGATGTCACTCCATGAAATTGCTGTTACACTTTCTGGTTCACTTTGGTTTACCATTTCTTTCAAATAATCATCCCGCAACCCTCCCAATTGGAGGACTGTAATTATGCATTTCTCAGAAGTAACTGTCTCTCCTTCAAACAATCTTTGAAAGTTTTCCTCTGAATCCATCTCTGTTACAGCTACAATTTCCTTTTCTTCCAATATCACTGTTTTTTCTGCACCCACAGCATCAGAAAAAAACAATTTCTGGTAGTGATACTACCATTTCAACTACCTTTTATCAACCTTCACTTCATTTTCACCTAAAGCTGAATCAGCCGTATTTTCTTCCTGTTCCTCCTGGTTGCCTCCGTGCCTGGACAGGAAACAGGAACTCAGGATGTGTAACATACAAATCCTTCCCATGACTACCAAGAGTAGGGGAAGTTCCCCAGTGTCCTGCCCAAATTTCTGCTAGTCAGTATGAATTCCACTCTGGATCTTCCCTGAAAAGACGCTATTGGCCTAGGGGACTTACCTGGTCAACAAAAAGTATAAATTAATTACGGTTGCCACTATATCTCAGTTATTTCTTTCTGACTACCTTAATGCATCTGGATCATTAAGTGGTTATGGTTATTACACCTAAATAAACCTTAACTGATCTTAGAGTTTGTTTTTTCAGACTCCACTTCAATTCCCCTTTACAAAAGTCATGCTAGACATAAAGAATTTTTTTTTTAGATTCCATGTAAATAGAACTGCAGTAATGTGAGTCTTGCACAGCTTCTGAAATGTATTTTCATTTTCATTGTTTGCTTGTATTACTCTTATCTCCTTGGCAATAGTTGTAAATACTTAACAAAATAAACTAGTTGAACTGCATATTTTAAAGTTCCAATTTTTAATTCAAGTATTGACATACCTTCTCCCACATACATCATACAACATGTCATGCATTCCATACTTTATTGGTAAGTTTTTTTCTCCATCCTATGTCCCATGTACCCCATGAGCTAGCTACTGTGCCCTGGCAAGAAAAGAAACCCTAAGCCGCCACTGATTATAAGTAGGAAAAAGTTGCATAAGTATTATTTGGTCAGAAAACTGAAAGTTTCATCTAAAGTGTTAAGATTAACAATGCAAAACTTAAGTTGGTACAGCACTATGCCAAGATTATCAACTCATATGCACTAAGCTAAACCAAGAATGAGATATCATTTTCATTAGAACAATTACAGCAGCTTATTATTTTGATACTTTTATTGCATTTCTTCCATAACAGCTCCTGAAGTCAACAGAGTGGTAAACTGAACCACATGAGGATAATTCACTTGTCGAGTTCTTAATCCTTACCTTAATGAAAGTGACTCATGACTGTCTTTTTTTTTACATAGCATGACAGGTAGAACAGGTAGTACTGTTTTTTTCTGCATTTTGCAGTTGGCATCTGTATGCTTTTGAGAATATAAGAAATAATTAGTTTCCTACACTGGGTGCTGTCATACATGATGGCTGCATCATACCAAAATAAGGCATCTAATGGTCTGTTTGTAGCTGATACCCTCTTTTATAAAGTAAACAATGGGAAAGTTCATATTATCTGCTTAATAAAAATCTGAATAAAATCTGAAAAGTTTTTGTCTTCATCTTCTACGTACAGCATAGTCAGAACAGTCTATTGGATTATATAGATTTAAACATTATTTCCTCTATTCATAAGGGCAGTGTGAGATTAATTTTATTGTGAGTCTTCATTAATGCAGTGTATGAGTTATCAGTGGTACCTGTCACGAGCCACTGGTTTATTTTCTTAGTTTTTGACATTAATTCTGATGGCAACACAGCTTAAATATTGGCTGATAGCAAATGGTTGAAAACAGAAAAATACAATACATGTAGAATGCAAGACTGAGTTTCCCACTGCTTCCTTGTGTATTTAGAATGCATATGTTGCTATAAAATGGCTGCATCTCTTAAGCTGGGTATACCTTCAAAACTAATTTTTCTAGTTTGTCTTTTAGTTGTAGATTAAACAAAAATGAATTATTGCTGAATATTGGCTTACATTGCAGTGACAGTGATGCATTATGGTGTAATAAAATAATGAGATACTAGTTATAGGACTAAAAGTTGTTTTGAGAAACAAGACAACACATGCAGTGCATAACTGTCAACTGCTATGATTTAGGCATAGAACTATGATTTTGTGCCTCAGATTTAGCTTTGCTCCTCCTAGATTTATGATGTTCCTCATAAAATTAGACTTTTTATGAGTACATACTTTTTAAGTACATAAACTAACCCTATACAAAGATTCACTATCGCTAACTATATAGGGCCTAATATAAAAAGATTTTATAAAGTGAAAAGAAAAGTGCTACTCTTTCTAACCCTCTGCTATGATTTTAAATGCCAGTGTGCTCTGATTTTGTAATGCTTGGTGGTTAAGATGTGGACTACACAAATAATTCATTCTTTGATTAACTAATACCCAATGCAGAAAAACTATGGCCAGTTGTGAAGAAAGAAAAACAGCCAACTGTGTCGGTCTCCTACTTTGGACACAATAGAGGAGACTTTGGGGGTTCTGTTCAAGCAGCTTTATTATGTACAAACACATCACAGCAGAAGTTTATTGACTTTAACTTAAGTAACTTTCATACAAACTAACTACTGCAGTCATACATGCTCACTCTCTGGGTGCACTCTCAAAATGGCACTGAAAATAGAATGTGTCCAGTATTTATATGTGCACGTTCAGTCCTGGGTATGCTTCTTAAAGGCACAATGCATACACTCTGATCTACATGCTCCCTCTTTGTGAAATAGATCATACAATGTTATGAATCTATTTGGCATGCAACAAGTAGTTACTTGTCATGCAATTATACAAGACTATATATATATATATATATATATATATATATATATATATATATATAGTTATGTCTATGTTGCTGAGTATTTCACACTGGGCCTGGATATTCAGCCATATTGTATGACATAAAACTGGGAATTAGGTTTAGCAACTGGAGCTATCTTTTCAGAATGTTTAACCTTGGAAGTATTTGGAACATCTTCAGGAATAGAAGTAGAGGTTGAAACACACTCTGGAATGGGAGCAATGTCTGGTTCGCTCTGAGATCTAGAGTCTGTATCACATGAACAATGCTGTGATGATGATTCTGGTACAGGAAGAAGATGCCTGCGATTTCTCCTGTACTCCACACCCTCAGATTCTACAAGGTAGGATCTCGGCTCGGCATATATGCCTGTAACTTAAACATTTTTGCACATTAGCTCTCTTAAAGGTGCTGTCAGCTCATTGAAGTATGTTATAAACTTGCCTAAATAGTTGACCATGTCTAAGAAAGATTGTAGAGCTTGAACATTGTCTGGTGCTGACATCTCAAGAATAGGTGCTTGCTTAGTGGGGTCTGGTCTCAAGCCTGTATTTATAAACAAATGATCTACATATGTAATTTCTGGTAGTTTGAATTTGATCTTCAGAGGATTGAGCATCAAATTTACTTCATGTGCTCTGTCGAGAACTTTCTTTAGATTTCTGTCATGCTCTGCTTCACCATTGCTTCCAACCAATATATCATCTACTATTATGGCACAAGGATAACCCCAAAAAATTGCTCCACTGCATGATGAAAGACTTTGGAACCTAAATCTGCCAAATAGAGTACCAAAAATGGTAAGTAATGAGGATTTGCAGTCAAGCATCACTTGCCAAAATTAACTTTTTGCATCCAAGAAAGAAAAAACAGTGGCATTCAGTATTAGAGCTTCAACCTCTTCAACTGTGCGCATTGGATGATGCGATGTCTTCAATGCCTTCTTCAAATCCCTAAGGTCAATGCATATTCTGATTTCGTCTGAGCCTTTTTTGTGAGCCGCTACCATAGATGACACCCATTCAGTTGATTCTGTAACTGTACAAATTACACCTATCTGTGCAATTTTATCAAACTGAGCCTTAACTTTATCCTGCATAGCTATTGGAACTCTTCTTGCTGGTCTGACTACTGGAGTGACATCTGGTTCTAACTTCAAGGAGTAGACAACTGGAAGTTTGCCCAACTTGTCATCAAAAACATGGCTTCAGAAAAATTGGAACTAGGATATGCACTTATGTGATGAACTTCTTTTCCAAAAGAAAGTATATTCATTCTCAAACTGTCTTGGAGACCCAATAATGACTGTACTGATCTTTGGACTACATAGAATAACAATCTGTAACAGTTCTTGGCCAAATAACATGAAAGCATCACTGAGCCTTCAATTTGAATTTCTTCACCTCCATAAGCAACAAATTTCACACTACTGGCCACACTGAGTTGCTCATTAGTTCTCTGTTTAGCAAAAGTGTCTGCTGATATAACATTACACTTTGAACCAGAGTCTACTTTAAGCTCTGTGGATTTACCATTGATCTGGACTGTATAAAACACTTCACTTTTTGCCAATAAATTCACTGCATCAGCTCTCTCACCAATTACTGATGCACCATCTACACAGAAAGTTGACTGATGTGTCTCCACTTGATCAACCTGCTTTTTTGCGTGACCTTTCTCTGCAACTGTGTGAAGTTTACTTGATTTGCAAAACTTTTGAAAATGGTTTCATTTTTTACACTTGCTCCTTTAACTGAACTGATCTTAGAAATTGTTGGAAAACTATATGTTGTGAGCCAGCAAGGGTTGTGGCTGCTATGTGCTTAACAGGCCTATTTCTGTTTGCCACGTTACATGCTATTTACATTTGCTATTTACATTAACATATGCTATTTACATTTACGTTTTCTCTGGAGCCTGCTGAAACCATCCTCTTGCCACTTGAAAGCATAATTGAGTGTTTTTCTGTCACTTCATGGATTTGACAAATCCAAGTGACTTTACTCAATGTTAAATCACTGTCATGAAGCAACATTTTTCTCACAGCAGCACTACTAATACAACACATGAGCATGTCCTTTGTTAACTCATCTTTTAAGTCACCAGACCGACACATTTTAGCCTTGTTTCTCTGAACAGTTATATAAGCTGCAAAAGTCTCCCCTGGTTTCTGATCTCTTGTGTAAAACACATGCCTCTCTAGTGTAATATTTGTCTAGGGGGTTACACATTTCTCTGAACTTGTGCTTCAATGACTCTGGGTCCTTCCTTGATTCAGCCTGTACAACAGCACAACGGTTTTCACCTTCTCCCTCATAAACTGCCAGTGTATACACAAATGAACGGTATCTTTCTATGGCCTCTGGCCCAGCTATGTTTAGCAAAATGATTGCCTTGGTGCATGCATCTTTATCTGAATAAGCTGCTTGTATAAAAATATTGTACTCTTGTTCAAATATTCTCCAATTCTCTGCAACATTCTGATCAAATACAAGTGGTAAGGGCTTTCAAAATCCATCTGCCATATTAACACATACCAGTGGAGGGTTTTGCAAATAAGCACAAACACATAAACATGTACATATGCCAGGAATTTATGCCAGCACTTGTAACCTTGCCCAATAGCATAATAAGCCTCTGTATAACTGAACTTTGTGAAATAAGTCTTTTGGGCACTGTAGTACTCTTGAAATGACTGCATTCCAAGAAATCACCTCTTATCAGTGTAATAAATATATAAAAAACTGCACAATGCAAATGAACTGGGGAAGAGAAGCTCAGTCAATAACATTTCAAAGTAATGGCATTTTGTGAATAAACTCTACACAGTACACTGAAAATTTCCCCAAAATGGTGGTACCTTTCTAGGCAATTCTTTACAGTACAAGAAACACTCTGTAATTGCAGCACTTTGTGAACAGACACACCCAGCATGAGAAACTTTTTGAAATGGCTATACTTTGACTGTACTTCACAAATAATTGCACTTTGCACACAAATAAATTCTTCAGAATACATGCATAGGAATAAACTGTAAGCACTTTTACACACTTTGAGATACTTCAAAATACTTTAGTTATGCCCTTGATACAATATGAATACCATAGTTATGCCAAAACACAGCACTTTGCCAAAACACATGCAGTCGCCTTGCTTTGTTTATGCTTATGTGCCCTTTTTGCCCTTATTATATTATATATTTGTTTTGCTTGTTTAATCTCTTTTCATGCCCATTGTACTTTTCTTGTGCTTGTTTTACTCTAAACATGCCCTCGTTTTGCCCTTTTTATGAAATAAGTATTTGTGCATGTTCTCACTACCTTTGCTTCTTTTCTGGCTCTTTTTCATGCTCATTTCTCTTAGTTTACCTTCACTGTCATCTCTGCACCTCATGGTTCTGAATCTTATTCTCTGTGATCCCAATTCTGACACCATGTCACTCTCCTACACTGGACACAATAAAGGAGTCTTCATGGGTTCTGTTCAAGCAGCTTTATTATGTACAAACACATCACAATAGAAATTTACTGACTTTAACTAATACAAACTAACTACTGCAGTCATACATGCTCACTCTCTGGCTGCACTCTTGAAATGGCACTGGGAAAAGTTAAATATTTCTATTGCATATATGAAGCTATTACTACACACTACTGGGTATTAAAGAAGTTTGCATGTGAAGGATTTACTGTGAATAGTCACATCTTGTTTAACATCACACTATTAAGCAAACCTTAAACATTTAAAACCTCAGGAGGTTGCAACTCAAAGTAGCAACATCCCCAAGATCATAAAATATGCAAAAATATTTTTTACAGGAAGCTTGCCCCTCACACACCTTAGAACTATACAAATACTAACTAAAAGGTCACACAAACTCAGAGAAAAGGAAGAAAGTTGGAGAAAACTGCCACTTTTTGTATCTCTTCTACTACACAAAAGTCAATTAAACCAACTCGGCAACTTTCTAGTTAAAACATTCTGATCGTTGTTTGATAGGGAGTTAAAAATAGTAGGTTCCCTCTTGTGAATGCATTAAAACCATAATGCCAAATGCTATTTTCTCAATGATCATCTTTTTTTTAAAGTAAAACATAATATTAATAAAATGATTTTCAAAGCAAGAATAGTGTAGCTTCTAATCTGCAAACATTGCACACAAATTATATTTGCAGTCAAGTAAAATAAATATTCTCCTAGCCTATATTTGTTTTTTACTTGTCACTATCTGCTCTAAGAGAACAGCACTTGTGAAAACAAGAATGTTATGCTGTATGACTCTCTCTACTGTTGCTGATAAGCCAAGAGGCCTGCAGTTCATAAGAATTGCCCTGCTCAGATCTTTTGCAAGAGTGCCACACTTGCTTCTTCAAGTCCTTAGGTACTTCTGCATTAGCCACAGCTTTATTAAAGAGCATCCATTAATATATCTTTCAATACACTGGACAGCTTTATGATGTTTGTTTGAGATAACACATCTGGCCGTTGTTCCTTATGCTTTATACTGACACCAGTTCCCACGCTACCTCCTTCTTCTTTATAATGATGGCCTGGTATTCCTCCCATTATAACCCATCTTCTTGGGAAGGCTTCTTTTCTTACTTTCTTCTGGGAAACCTGAAGCTAAGCATTCATTCAATCAGTAAGTCCAGTACCTCTTTTTTCTGCTTTTTCCTCAGCTTTCTTTGAGTTTCCTCCCATTTTTACCCAGCCTGGACAGATCTGCATTTCTCTTCTTCCTTTCTATTATGTACCTAAATAAATGTTTTCCTTTTTTAACCTATCTACTTTCTGCTTTCACCTTTCCTGCTCATACCCCATTTCTTTGGCTTTCTGTTGGCATCTTGTGCTTCTTCCCCAGACCCCAAATTCCCTTCTTTGCCCTACTGTGATCTCTATCATTTTCCCTTCTTATCTAGCTACATCAGTCATACATATTAGAGTATTATCACCACCTTTAGCTAAGCATGGTGTAATCTATTTTGATATTGCAACAGAACTATGTGCATCATCCAGTAAAAAGTAATTACTCGTGTTGCCATGAACCATTCATTCTAAACTTCAGTCCTCTGCTAAATTACCCTGAAAATTATTGTATCTCTGAACCATGCTCAGTTTCATTCCTGGAATATTTGAATCCCTATCAGCAACCCTTGTTTTGACCTAACAATCACCAAACAAAGGACCCCTACACTTGCATCTTCATCCGTGGTGCTTTATGCACCTATGTTTTTATGTTTATCTCTTCCGCTAGCATTATTTTCATATCCATTGCCTGACAAAATTTCTGATAAAAGTTTTATTTTATTTCTGAAGCATTTATGGGCTTCTCTTCATGTGTAGAAAAACTAATACCCATTTTTATCCAGTTGGGTATTATGGAATAACTTGCAGTCCTCAGACTAATATCCAGTATCTGTCCCCGAGACCCTTTTGTCTTTCACCACTATAATATTTAATTTAGTAATCCAGTTTTTTCACCTTTTTCCTCTAGACTTGTTGATTTTGTATAAATTGTATCATGACCACTTCTTCATAATTATCTTTTAGCTGCTATTACTCTGTCACAAAAGACTTTTCTTCAATTTTGTTTATATGCGTTCTAACTACTGCATAACTTGTACGTCTCCTTTCAAAATGAAGTTACAGCTTCAAGAATTCAAAAATCACCTAATCCACTGTTTTTTATAGAAAGTACACTATATTGACACTTCTCCTATACCGTTCCCTAAACCATGGCACTAGTTTAGCATTTTTCAACTTTATTTGTGGTAGAAGAATTCATCAAATCATCCATTTCCTGCATATTATATGTTCACTACCATTAAAGTCATTGTCTCCTGCAGTTATAACTGCCAAGCCTGCTATGCTATTTTGGTTTATAGTTTAGTTGAAAGTTTGCCTCACATCTTTAAGTTGGGATCCAGATGAACAGCAAAATGTTCTTTTACACTACCTCTTGATAATTCCCTCTAGTCTACTTGGTGATTGGTATCCTGTAATTTATATGTCACCTCTTTCTACTTGTCAGAAATCTAAGTTATCATTATTTGAGTATCTTGTCTACCAATTGTTAGCTTGGTGGCTGTGATGATGTGAGGTATTACCAGCTATGCCAGGAGAAGTAGGGCAGTAGATGTGTAACATATGCCATCATAGCTAGCTGGAGTTTTGTAAAGAATTATATGTCATTTGTATATCAAACTGATTTGTACAGGTGGTTGCATTGAAAATGTATTTGTAAAGCTGCTTGTGTTAAAAAATGTACCAACAGTGTGTCCTGCAGACAGAAAAGAAATATACATGTATGTCAGACTGTACTATTGTAACTGCTTACATTTATATATTGTAACAGAAGATACTGGAAGAAAAGAGGTTAAGCTCAGCCCCAGATACCTTTTACAAAAAAAAAAAAAAAACAAATCCTAAAATTAAATTACCTGGTTTAGGCCATAATGATTGTATATTACAGTTCTGATTGCAGCCAGAGAGGAAACATCTGTGACAACAGGGACTAGGAATCCTGCTGTATTGTCTTTAGCAGTGAACTAATTGCTACCCTGGAAGGATGGAAGTGTTGAAATGGTTTTATGGCTTCCAGATGCTATAACGTAACTTAGCAAAGCTCTATCTGTGTGTAAGGTAACACATATGTGCAAGATTCTAGTTCATTTTCTAGTAAAAGGGGTAGGATGGGAACTGGAAGTCAGATGACCAGATGCACATGATGTCATTCTGTAATCCAGGACTAAAATGATGTTTCAATACTAGATGAGACAGAAGCTTCAGAGCAATCTGTTTTTTGGAACCTGATATAGAAAGATCTCTCACCCACTTCATCTTGCCTTGCTTTAGTAAGTAACCAGGTAACAGTATTTAGATCAGTCAGGAAAATATGAGATTAGTTAAGTATTGTTTTTCTGTATCTATATGAATCTATTCATCTGTGTTTTTTAATATTTCCTGTAATTGAAACTCTGGTGTTTATTATAAATAGATATTTAATATTTTAACCTTTGAGAGTACTTATATTTATTTGGTGACACTGTGGCTGCTCCTAGAAGACTTGCTGTTTATACAAAATTACCATTTGTATTAATATTAATCTCACTCAGTAAAACTGGCTACCAGTGAAACAACCTTAGAGTAGCTGGCTTTGGAGCATCCTAGTGGCAGTAACTCCCTTATAGTCTGGGCAGAGGGGCATAGCTACTAAATCTGTGCCAGCCTTTCACGTGTGTGTGTGTGTGTGTGTGTGTGTGTGTGTGTGTGTGTGTGTGTGTGTGTGTGTGTGTGTGTGTGTGTGTAAATCAAATCTCAAAGAGTGTGTGTATCAGCTACATGGAGCAGGGACACAGAGCACTGGTTTGACAGAGAAAGTGGTAGAGGACTTGGGCTGGGACACTTGGCTGAGGACTCAACTCTATAGCTGTGCCAGTGGGGAGTCTTACTGGGGGTCTGGAGAGAGAGAGAGAGAGAGAGTGGGAAACCTAGACTGTGGAGTTAGTGTGTTCCCTGTGTGCCCTTAAAGGAAATAGTTCTTGGTGCAGACAGTTGCATCTGGAAATACTGTGTGTCTCTATCTTTCTTCCAAGTCAACGTCCCTCACTAGTGTCAGTGGTGAGGATTCAGGCACTTTGATTACTGGCCCAGAGGTGAGACATCATAGTGGCCAAAAGGTTTCTTCACTTCAGTTTTTTAGATGGAGCTGTTTCCCTTTTTTCAAGATTCCTAAAAGTTTTATTTCTTCTTCATTTAACATATTTGTTCCCTCTGTGGAATCATGTAGTCATGCTATGCCTTTATCCTCAGAAACAATGACTTTTGTTTTATCTCTTTCATTTTTTAGGGCTTATAACCCTGTCTTTCAATGCGTTGACTCTCCTGTCACTTTACTGTTTCATATGTGGTTGTTTTGTTACCTTTTCTCTGATATGCTCTTTTTATTTTGTACCATCAACATCTAGCCTTAGATTTCTTTCCCCATAATGACTGTATCATTGAAGTTCTTACATATGCTGCTAATTATTTACAAGGTAGAACACAATTATCTCAACAAGCACTTAATGTATGGCATTTTAGAAGCATATAATTTTAACATAAAAATTCCATCAGCTGACATCTAAGAAGTTTCAGTTTGCTGACACAGCTCAGACATAATAGAGTTTAGGTGGTCTGAATTCCTGGCATAGGACTAAAGTAGTTAAAAACTGGTATCTGTGATCAAAGCTGCAGAGGAAAAACCCTTTTGCTCAGCAATTTCTCTGATATTCGAATGTGTTTTGGTCTTTTCATGTTAATGGCAGAAGTTAAGTCCTGCCTTAAATAATAACCTAACATTAGACTGGATAAAAAGTAGTTCATCTTTGGTGCATTCAGAACTCTGCTCCACAGGCACTAGGATTGCTAGACACTGTCACTTGCCCAGAGAGCTGTCCCATTTCCTAACTCCCATCATGTTGCTTGGCTCCCATATCTCCAGATTTTCATTGCTGCACACTCAGTTTGGGTGTAGGTCATGTACTCATAGAGCTTTGGTTTGGCATTTTATTATTTTGGCATTTTTTCAGTCTGCTTCCTCACCATTGCTTTTGACTTCTGACTGTTCCAAGTAATCTTCTTTTTTCCCTTATTTTCCTTCTGTTTGGTGACATCTTATCTGTATTCTCCTCACTTTTGTTTTTGGTATTGGTGTGCAGGCCCATCACCTGTCTCTTTCCAACTTCATGATGTCAGCTTCCCTCTTGAAGGGGTATAGCTGTGGCTGCTAAATTTACCCCACTGATGGCCACTCCAATTACTCTTAGAAAGTGTTGGGATAAACTGAATTATGAGTTAATGCAAGAGGCTGTCCAGACCCACTTCTACTTTCCTACCTTGAGAGATTTGAATGCCAAGCTGGGAATCTTCTTCTCTTTGCAGTCTCCTTCATCAAAGAAGGCTTAGAAGAGGCTGAAAATGGTGTTCAGGAAATCTGCTCCTCTGGCTTTTGCAGGGAAACCAACATTATGATTTCATCTGGTGCCAGCAACCCTCAATCTCCAGTGCCAAGTAGATTCCTTGGTGGCACATTCAGATCCAATTCCTATCAGTTCTGACACCATAAAGTTCCAGTGCACAATGTCAACGCTTTCTCAATACATCATTTCCATAGTGCAGGCTTTTCAGCAGTTGCACCAGGACATGTTGTGGAGGATGGCTTTACTCCAGGTCAACTGACCATAGGAATTGTATTACAATAAACTGTCCTATGCTGCATGGGAGGTGAGAGAGGAGATTATGGCAGCCCTTTTTTCAAGTAGCAAGAACTATCATGATGTTTTGTTACCTTTTCTCAAATGATCACTTGGTCTGTCTTCAAGACACTGATATATTGACCTGCATTTGGCTTAATTTTTATGCTCATATAAGCTTCCATATAAAAGGCCTTTGTGTCTGGCATTAATGCAGCAACTGGCTTCTCATTTTGTTTGGTCAGTTAACCTAATACCAAAGTATCCACAGCATTTGTTATTCGGTTTCAATCACACATATGCAAATATAGGCACCAGTGCAGTTTTCAGTTTTATATCCAAAGGCCTAATTCTGAGCTTTGGATTACTCTTAATTGCTTGCACTAATGCTTTTTATATTTCTCCTGGTTTCATCCAGGGTCTTTTCAAACAAATCTCTCCCTCCCCCCATCAACTCTGATGACCAAGTAAAAGGCATTGACAGAACCAGCTCTGGCAGGTGGGATGTTTATGCAGATGGTGTTTCAGCATTCTAACAGTGTGCCGTGCATGTAGAAAAGAATGCTATGGGACAGATTTTTCTTCAGGGCTTTCCAAAGATTGTACTTCAGCCTTCAATGAGTTCTCAAGTTATCAAGATGTCTTTCTCTTTGTGCAAGTCAGAGTCTTTATCCTAAAGACCCCCAAAAGCCCTCTTCAAGGCCAAGCATCTACACCTACCTTAAGAATATCCAACCACCACTACTGCCACCTACTTGGATAATAAGGTGTGTGTGACTTACCCTTGTTCACCCACAATAGCCTCAGATTTAGGGGTTGAAATGAGTATCTTCCAGTGACTCTGTTCCTTCAATACAGGAAGGTTAAAGGAGGTTTGTAGGTTCAGTCTCCATACCACCTAGGTGGTATCATTTCAAGTGGATATTTTGAAAGATGCCACCATGACTGTTTGGAACTCCCCTTACACAGTAGCCTTATTGACCAGAAAGCTGGACAAACGAGCATGTCCTCCCAGGAATTGGTCAGTCTGATCATCAGACATATATTGCACAGATAACATTACAGGCTGCTTACTGGTCAGCCTGAAACATGACTTGTCTGATCTCCAACAAAAGCTATTCAATATCAACCTCAAAACAGTTTTTGTGCCAGATGGATGGACAACAGTAACATTCATTATCTTGCACAAAGGTGGTATTTTGATGGACTCAAGTAATTATAGACCTATAAGCCTTAGCAGTCTCATATGCAAGGTTAAGGAAGGATCATTATGGAATTAATGAATAAGGATATAGATAACCTACAAACTCTCAATTTAACCCAGTTCAGATTTGTAAAGGGCAGGTACTGCCTCCTTAATCTGGTTAGCTTTTGTGTAAAAGTTACTGATGCAATGGGTGAAAGCAACACAATGCATGACACCACATATCTAAACCTTGCAAAGGTGTTCAACACCATCCCATACTCATGTATCACAGATAATTATCACAACCAATGTTTAATCTCTATGTAACTTACTGTATAGAAACATTCATCAAAAATAGATCTCAGGAAGTTAGAGTGGGTGGCTCTATCTCCTCCAAAAGACCTGTCACTAGCACAGTGTACCTCAGGGTTCGTTCCTTGGGTTACTTCATAGAGGTCAAAGCTAATGCTAAGTGTCTGTGGCTGACCAGACTTGCAGATGACTACAAACATGGTGCTATCATAAACTCCCCAGAAAACACTATGATCTTGCAAGTGGGTCTGTCCCAAATAAATAGTGTCAGAATGATCAACTAAAACTAAATGCCAAATGGGTATCATTGCTTCCACCGGCCAGCATGACTCCACTTTTAACTATAACATTGACAACACACCCCTGAAAATTGATCTCAGTGATAGGGATCTGGAAACCTATATCAACAATGAACTGTCCTTTGATCACCAAGAATCCTCTTTCGGCTTTTCCCAGTTAGGGTTCACCACAGCGGAACTCCAGTCCGCTAATGATTGGGAGTGGATTTTTACAGTGCTGAGTTGCCAGCCCGATGCCCACCCTTCAAAGAAGGCACACCCATTCACACACGCACCTACCTGCATGTCTTTATATGACACTCAAACAGGGGGAGGACATGCAGACTCCACACAGAAGGCGCTCCAGCCAAGAATCGAATGGGAGAACCTCTTGATCACCAATAATCCACTGTTGTAAAACTGTTCTTTGTATTGCACAGCTTATATCTAAAGGTATTGCATCCAGAACCATCATTCTACTGTTATTAACACTCGTTAGCTTGATAATTGTGTATAATGCCTCTTTAGGCATGTAGCTGTGCAAACACTTGTCACAACTGGAATGACCATAATGCTTTCTCACTAAAAATCAAGGGCCTAAATTGTAGAAAGTGTGAAGACCATCTCTAAGCCTTGTTCATTTTCTCAGTATCATACAGGGTACTTAAGAGGCTACCTATGTCTTGTGGATAAAGCTTAACAGATACTGTTCTGTCACACCTATTACACATTTGCAAATTCAATAGTATCACAAACACCCACTCAAGGGGTTGTAATCTCTTTTGCAAAATAAATAGAACATGTTGGAGGGATAGGTCTGTATACAGAGAACATAGCTTCTGTGGCATGATCTTCCATGCCACATAAAGCAGGGTACTTCTCTTACTCCATTCAAATGTAATTTGGACACATGGATGGGTAACTACAGAATCATTCACAGTTTAGCACACATGTCCCTCATGGATAGGGGAAATATGTAAATGTCCTAATATATCCTTGTTTGAACAAGCTCTGGGATATTCATATGCAAAATATATGGACTAAAACTACTTTAGGAATGTAAGTCTAGGCTTCTTAAGATCTTCACAGATCATAGGATCATAGGAAGTTACTAGGCTAATGACCCTAGGACCCTTCAAAATTAGTCACGTTTTACCCTTATTTCCATGATCAGCACCTAATGCCCATCTCCATGAGGGATACAGATGGAACCCCCAGGGTTAATTTATGGTTATCCATTCAATTGTCCAAACTGCATTTGAAGAGGGCTAATGAGGTGCTCTGTTTGACATGAAATGGGAGTCTGTTCCAAAGGTGTGGTGACCTCTGGGAGACAAATCTGTCCTTTCAGCAGGTTCTATTAATGTCACATGCCAGGTTAAGGTCTTTAGAGTGAGTACCCCGTGTACCATTTGACTTTCAGATATGCCGCATTTCCAATAAAGCAAGGTCAGAGATTGCCTTATATACAAGGCAGAGATAACCTCTGAGTAGTATGTATAAAACAGAATAAAATGACAATGATTTCAGATGATCTATATAGGACAGATGCTGAAGACCTTGAATTTTCCTTCTGAGGAACCTTTGTGGTTTCTCCAATTGCTGCAGGTGCCTAGAAAGGTACATACCAAAAGGGGGCATTATACTCAATTACTGGCCTGATGGGGGAAGAGTACAGGAAGGTTATAACATCTTTTTTTCTGGAGGCAATGCCCTTCCTTATGAGATGAGCAACATAGAATGCCCTTCTTACACTGTGGAGACATGGTGATCAAAGATAAGATTGCTGTCAAACTGTGTGCCCAGGTCTCTCACCACTGAGTGCATAATTAGGGTGTTACTAGTGATGTGGTAGTTAGCAGGAACATCACTCGTACCAAAAGGGATGATAATACATTTTTTTGCATTGAGTTTAAGGCAATGACTTTGGCACCAACCATTTGTTTAAGACTCTCTTGTAGGATGTTGACAATTTTTGGGAGATTCTATGACTGCTCACAGTTTGCAGTCATCAGCAAACTTTGACAGCCACAGACCTTTAGTTTTTGCTTGTACTTCAGAGAAATAGATTCCAAAAAGTAGAGGTCCCAGGATTAATCTCTGTGGAACATCACTGGTTACAGGTCTGCTCTTGGAGGTGGATTCCCCTATTTTGACTATATGTGTTCTATCAGTGAGCCAGTTCATGACCAATCTAAAGATAAAAGGGTTGATACCTAGCTGGGTGAGTTCATCAATGATGCCTGAGTGGGGGATAGTGCCAAAATCTTTGGCTAAGTCTAGGTAAGCTGTATGCACAGATGGTGACTGTCTCAAAGAGGTCCACCAGGTTTAACAGGCATGATCTCCCTTTGACAAATCCAAACTGAGCAGGGTTACATATTTGGAGATTACCTATATCTTTGTTGATAAGGTCCATGATGATTCACCCAATGGCCTTGCAGATTAGGCTAGTCAGGCTAACAGGTCTATACTTCCCGGGGTGAGTGGAAGTGCCACCTTTGTGCAAGAGAATAACGATGGCCATTTTCCATTCAGCTGGGATGAAGCCAGTTCTTAGATTATGATTGAAAAGAGTAGCCAATAATTAATCATTAATTCCTGTTGGAGCCCATGTTGGACGCAGTCTGGGATGTTATAAGGTCCCATAGATACTGTGTTTTTGAACTTAGAGAGGGTGTTTTCACTTGCTCTTTAGAGATACAAGGTAGGAGACATGTAGTATGTATGTCATGGGGTACATGTGGCAAGGACAGGGAAGTGAAGTTTTCACAGAACCTGTTGGCCACAGGTTAGCTATATCCACAGGCTCAGTATATGAGGTATCATTAACTACCAGTTCGGCACAAATCTGGGCCTTTCCTTTTAGGTTACGGATGTAACTGAAGAATGTCTTATGGTTGTCCTTAGTTGAGGAAGCTAATTTGGATTCATAATTTGCTTTGGATGACTTCACGAGAAGTCTTATTTGCTTTTTTAAGCTGGGGAGGGAATGTTTCCAGTTTAGGGTTCACTCCCTCTTACTATTAGACAGCAATTTCTTCCTCTTGCTGTAAAGCCTGTTAATGGGAATTGTCCACCAGGCAGGTTTGCTCTTCCTTGAGGATCTTGTTTTGTTCCTATCAGCCGCGGCCAAGTCAATGCAGTTATACAGGTGTTTATATAAAGCATTGGTGTAGAACTCTGCATAATTGCCATTCCATCTGGGGGAAGATTGCAGTGAAGCTGTTTATAGCATTCCATAAGAGATTATAATCTGCTTTGGAGATGTTTTGTAGTTTAATTGCTATTGGGGAAGGTCAGGTGCAATAGTTACTTTGAATGAGACAACAGACATTCAAGAGGTCCTACAAGACCTGAGAGAACATGAGAGAACAAGGCTTATACTCAATGTTCTTTTTGGTGACAAAGAAATCTCACAATCTCAGCAGCCTAAACAAGCACATAATCAAGCAGAACTTTAAAATGACCTTTCTGAAAACAATCTTCCCATGTCTATCAAAAGGAGAGTGGATGTGCTCTTTGGACTTCCATATCAATATTATTTGGGAATCCAGGAGGTACCCATGCTTTTGGAATGCAGCTAATCATTACCAGTGCAGGTGCCTACCCTTTGGTCTTACCACAGACCTACAGGGGTTCACCAAGTGTATGGCAGAAGTATGAGGCTACAAGGGACAAAGGCATTCTCTTACCTACACACCTGGTACATAACTGCACCCTTCCAAAGCATCTTAACACAGTAGACCTTTTCTCTGACCAAACTGTTCAGGCTCCTTGGCATAACCATCCACATTCTTTAGTCTCATTTCTCTCCTACCAAATATTTCTTGAAAATACTTTGAACACCAATGTCTATAAACCTTGTTTTCCACAATGTTACAAGTGATGGTGCACCACCTCATTTTGGCCCAAGGTGACACAGTGAAATTTGTGATTAAAATACTGTGATAAATGGCATCAAGCATTGCTATGATTCCTCATGCACAGCTGCACATAATGCCTCTGCAGTAGGTCCTCTGGCTGCAGTGGCACCATTCTGGAATGCTGGTGTATTCATTACCTATAATCTTGACTCCATAGACCCCCATCTATCCATGGTGAATACATTTCTGTTACCCTACCTTCTCATTATCTCATAGCACACGTGTCTCTCCCTTTTTTAATTTCTCCAAATCTTTTGAGTTTCTAATACCATGATGGGAGTGGACCTAACTCCTAAGTCAAAGTACAATTAAAGTTCATGTTTTTTTCAGTCTCCAGTTTTGAACATAACGATCAATTCAACTTTCACTGACAAGGTCAGATTCTAACTACTTCATACAAACATTTCACGAGGAAAACCTACAAGGAAAAGTGGAAATGGTTTAATCACTTGGCAGCCAGAAAAGGCACTCAGCTCCAACAGACCCCTATACAATATGTTTTCTTTTTATGAGGGTCTTAGTTATTCTTCCATCAAAGTGCACCTATCTCAAACCTACACTAGGGACATTTCTTGCTTTCCCTAGCTGTTGTCAGAGTAAGTAGGACCTTCTTCAAAATGGCATTATACCCCAGGCCAGAGCAAGTAAGGCCTTCTTTAAATGATCATTTTACATGAGGCTGTTGGTAAAGGACCTGATACTACCATGGGACATGCACTTCATTCTGGAAACTTTAAAGCTTCACTTGAACCAGCATTAATACTGATTTGAATTACTTTCCATAGAAAACAGTTCTTCTAATACTCATCACTTGTTCAGCTATGAGGATTTTGGAGCCTGAAATCCTGTTAATCCCACTTATTTAGTTTTCCATAAAGACAAAGTTACTATTCACAATAACTCCTCCTTCATGCTCCAGGTAACCTCTCCTAATAGCACAAATTAAGCTACCAGTTTGCAGTTGGGGAAATTTTCTGTTTGCACTTATTTTTAAAATCGTTTGTTTCTCAAAACTTGCATTTTATCTGTCTTTGGCCTAGCACTATTGTGTGGGGTCATTTACTGCACTGTTATAACTTGCTACTTGTTAACCTCTGCTATCTATGAAAAAACAAAAAAAACAAAAAAAATCTTGCTTTTTTCCCACTTTTCTGAGATTTAAAAAAGTTCAGTTACAGGCTTGCTGTTTCTGAACTGTTTGTAAGTTTCTGTGAGGCCATTTTTTGCTTGGGCTAAAGGAAAGTCTCTCTGTTGATCAGTGTCAGTGAAAAACATTGAGCAGGTTGCCTGCCCCTGTGGGAGTGGTTACTGACTTGAAACTGTAGTTTTATTGGCCATTCTGGGTCAATTCCAAAACTCCTTCATCTTCCTCTCTTAAAACCTGGTTGTCTCGTGGTTTTGGCATCTTTTCAGGCTTGTTGGCTGTTGGTGAAGCATCCACCAAGAGGAGAAAACGCTGAGAGAAGAAAGGAGCCACTTTTGAGACTTTAAGTATTTTTCCTCTGTTTATTTGCTAAGTTTTTCTGCATAGCTGCCTATTTTGAGCATTTTCTGGCTTGTTAAATTTGATTTCTGCATTAGTAACTGTATTTAGAGCACAACCTAGAGCTGTTTACTGAATTTCCTGTTTGCACTTATTTTTAAAATCATTTTTCCTCAAAACTTGCATTTTATCTGTCTTTGGCCTAGCACTCTTGTGTGGGGTCATTTACTGCACTGTTATAACTTGTTGATACTTGTTAACATCTGCTATCTCTGAAAAACAAAAAACAAAAAAAAATCTTGCTTTTTCCCACTTTTCTGAGATTTAAAAAAGTTCAGTTACAGGCTTGCTGTTCTTGAACTGTTTGTAAGTTTCTGTGAGGCCATTTTTGCTTGGGCTAAAGGAAAGTCTCTCTGTTGGTCAGTGGCAGTGAAAACATTGAGCAGCCTGCCTGCCCATGTGGGAGTGGTTACTGACTTGAAACTGTAGTTTTATTGGCCATTCTGGGTCAATTCCAAAACTCCTTCATCTTTCTCTCTTAAAACCTGGTTGCCTCATGGTTTTGGCATCTTTTCAGGCTTGTTGGCTGTTGGTGAAGCACCCACCAAGAGGAGAAAACGCTGAGAGAAGAAAGGAGCCACTTTTGAGACTTTAAGTATTTTTCCTCTGTTTATTTGTTAAGTTTTTCTGCATAGCCGCCTATTTTGAGCATTTTCTGGCTTGTTAAATTTGATTTTGGCATTAGTAACTTTATTTAGAGCACAACCTAGAGCTGTTTATTGAATTTCCTGTTTGCATTTATTTTTAAAATCGTTTTTTTCTCAAAACTTGCATTTTATCTGTCTTTGGCCTAGCACTCTTGTGTGGGGTCATTTACTGCACTGTTATAACTTGCTGATACTTGTTAACCTCTGCTATCTCTGAAAAAACAAAAAAAAATCTTGCTTTTTTCCCACTTTTATGAGATTTAAAAAAGTTCAGTTACGGGCTTGCTGTTCTTGAACTCTTTGTAAGTTTCTGTGAGGCCATTTTTTGCTTGGACTAAAGGAAAGTCTCTCTGTTGATCAGTAGCAGTGGAAAACATTGAGCAGCCTGCCTGCCCATGTGGGAGTGGTTACTGACTTGAAACTGTAGTTTTATTGGCCATTTTGGGTCAATTCCAAAACTCCTTCATCTTCCTCTCTTAAAACCCTCTTTTGCGTGGTTTTGCACGTTTTTGAGCATAGCGCAACAGCGGGCAGCGCCGCCTAATTGGGTTTAAACTATTCCTGGCTCCACAAAGTCTGCTCTTCACTTTTTCCCTTAGAACTGCTCTATCTCTCAATTTAAACACCATATTCTCATTCTAAGGCCCTTCACTGGTCCAATTAAGTAATCCTGCAAGTTAGCACTACTTACTCTTATACTGTCTACGATTACCCTGTCCTCTATTGGTCCATCTTAAATTCAGTTTCCCTATTACTCTAGCATGTCCCAAGGTCAGTCAATGGTTTCTTCTCCAGTCCAGCTGGTGAATCTGGGAAATTTGAGGCAATGTTACAACTGTCTCATGTACACGGACAACCCTCTCCTCCTCCAAACAGTTTCAAATATATGTGAGAGATGCAACTATTTAGCCAAACTGGAGGCTGAGCTCTCTCATCTCAAAACTGGTGTAACCAGTCAGGAGGAGAAGGTAACCTCACACAACACAATTCCAGTATCACATAGTCCCACCACATCAGCAAACCAAACACATAAATACACAAAAACATACTCGGAGGCTCTAAATAAAAATCTCCCTAAGCAACAAAGACCTCCAAAGCAGACATCCAAGCAAACGCTACCTCAAAACAAAACACACACAACACATAACCCACAAAGTCAGTGTGCCAAGCAGCCACAGCCCTTAAGGCTGAATAACACACCTGATACTCTTGTTATAGGTGACTCTATTGTCAGACACACTGACGTCCCGCTCACCAGGCTGAATAAAGAGAAGGTCACAGTAAGCTGCCTGTCAGGTGCTAGGATCCGACACATAACGCAAGCACTAAGGTCACTCCAAAGCAAATACAAATATGACTCAGTCATTGTACATGCTGGTGTGAATGACCTGAGATGTACCTCCCTGGACTACATGAAAAGAGACATAGAGGAGCTCTCTGATCATGTAGCCCAGGCTGGTATGACCCTGACCTTGAGCAGCATCTTACCCTCACCTAGAATGATGCCACAGTACAAAGACAAAATGATCGATTTTAACAATTGGCTAAAATTTTGGTGTCATTCAAAGGGGATCCAGTGTCTGTCAGCCTGGGATGACATGCTCGACAAGCCACGTTGCTTCGCTAGGGACTGCTTGCACCTGTCACCACTGGGCTTTCGGATATTGGCAAAGGCTCTTGCCACCCCCATAGTGCCTTTTTTAGGCAAGGCTCAAAAGTCAAACCCACCCCCATAGACAGCACAAGGAACAAGAAACTAAGGGTAATGCTGCTAAATGCCAGAAGTCTTAACCTCAAGATGCACGCACTCGAAGCTCTCCTCAGTATGGAGAACATCGATATCTGTGCAGTGACAGAAACCTGGTTCAAGGCTCCAGAGAACACCCCAGCACTACCAGGCTATACCTCATATAATACTTTTCGGCCCCAAAACCCGGACTGAACCACAAAAGGAGGGGGAGTTTCCATATTTATCAAGGATATCCACACCTCCAGGTTAGTGGCATTGCACAAAGTATCGGAGACCATCCATGTGCAACTAACAGTGGGCAAGACTGCTTTTCAGTTTATAGCATCCTACAGACCACCCTCTCAAAGTCAGGAATCCCTTTCAGCTTTCCTGAAAACATTGGAGAACATGAAGATCTCTCCGAACACCATTATATTGGGCGACTTCAACTACCCAAACATTGACTGGAAGCACTACTCAAGCCCCAGCACCGTAGCCCAAAGATTCCTGGAAATTATAAACTCAAATGCTATGGAACAACTAGTCACCACTCCCACAAGAGGGGACAACATACTAGACCTGATCATTACCAACATGGGGACTCTATGTTCCACACCAGAAGTCTATCCCTCATTGGTAAGATCAGACCATAAATTAATTTCACTGGATGTCCACATCCCGACCCCACCCCCAGCCCAGAAAACCACAGTGAAAAACTTCTCAAAAGTGAACTTCTCACTTCTCAAAACCGAAGTGGAATCCTTCAAGGCCCCAGGGCCAGTGGAAACTACATCCCAAACTGCAGAATCCTATATAAATGCATTCTACGGACATCTCCAGGAATGCATAGACCATGCTATCCCAAACAAAACCAAGACCCAATCATCCAAAGGCAGGCGTCCAGTCTGGTGGACTCCTGCCATAAATAAACTGTACAACAGAAGGAGGAAGCTACTACATGATAGAGCAAAATCCCTAATAGGGAAGGCATCTCTGATCAGTACTAGCAAAAATTACGATCCCTCATAAAATCCTCCAAGGCCAGCTTCGAGAGAAAAATTGCACAGGACACCAAAGACAATCATAAGGCTTTTTTCAGTTATGTTAGAAACCTGGGATGCAACTCCCAGACTTGTTCTGAGTTGATTCTAAACGACAAAAAATACACTGAACCCACAGACATCACCAATATCCTGGCAGACAGGTTCAGTGCAAACTTCTCCAACCCCTCCCCCAAAAGAGCAAGTATCTATCCCGGCAGAGGGCTGCCTCCCAAACATCTCAGATGCTCAGGTGAAGGCTGCCCTCTCCAAAGCAAAAAACACTGCTTCCATGGGACCAGATGGCGTCCCAGGTTGCGTCTTACATGAACTACAAGAGGAACTAATCCCTCAAATAAAACAGCTATACAATCTCAGCCTCACTACAGGATATGTGCCCACAGAATGGCGTACAGAAACAGTGGTCCCACTCCACAAAGGTGGAGCCTCTACGGACCCTGGAAACTATTGCCCCATAAGCCTGACTACCTTAGTCTGCAAGGCTATGGAGAGGATCATCATGGAGCTCATAAACAAAGACATTGGGGACCTACAGACACTAGATCCTACCCAGTTCGGCTTTGTCAAGGGCAGATCCTGCCTTTTGAACCTGGTTGACTTCTTTGAAACAGTCACCAAAGCCATAGATGAAGGAAAGGTAGTCCACACAGCCTATCTGGACCTTGCAAAGGCATTTGACACAATACCCCACTCAGGCATCGTAGATAAGCTATCCAGCTTAAATATAAACCCCTATGTCACAAGATGGGTTGCAAACTGGCTCAAAGACAGAACCCACAGAGTGAGAGTTGCTGGAGCCATGTCAGACTCGAAACCGGTCACAAGTGGCATCCCACAGGGTTCTGTCCTGGGACCACTCTTGTTCGGTATATGCTTTTCTGAGGTACAGGCAAACGTGGGAGGACTATGGCTCACCAAGTTCGCAGACGACTGCAAACTGGGCGCCATAATCAACTCTCCAGCTGACACAAACATCCTTCAAAAAGGTCTCACAGAGACAGATAACTGGTGCCAGCGCCATGGTTTAAAGCTAAATACCAAAAAATGTATAGTCATACCCTTTGGCAAAAACAATGTGCCCACAAATTACCACATAGGCAGAAACCCATTAAGTACAGAGAAAGTTATTAGGGACCTGGGGACCCAAGTTGATAGCAATCTCTCCTTTGAAAACCACATTGCCAAAGTGGTTAGAAAGGCCTTCTACATAGCCCACCTCATCACGAAGGGTTTCACATCTAGATCAAGAGAGGTAATCGTGCCCCTTTATTCATCCCTCATCAGGCCCATCATAGAATACAATGCCCCTTTTGGGATGTACCTTACCTGACACCTGCAGCAATTAAAAAGACCCCAAAAGTATCTCACCAAGAGGATCAAGGGTCTCAAACAGATGCCATATGCTGCTCGGTTAAAAAACCTCCAGCTCTACTCAGTTGCATACCGTCTACTTCGAGGCGATCTATGCCTGACATACAAAGCTATGTCAAATCCAGAATTAATGGACATGCTCCACCTCAGTAAATCTAAATCCCTTAGAGCCACATGCTCGAGGGACTTGAACCTCAGCACAGAAATAAATAGAACTTGCTGGAGGGACAGGTTCATAATCCAGAGGCTCCCTTCACTCTGGAATAGAATTCCAGTTCATGTGAGGCAGAGCACCTCACTGAATCTCTTCAAGAAGAATCTCGATAAGTGGATGGGGGATCGTAGGTTTGTCCCAGGGATTACTCCCATGTCACTATTAGACAGAGACACAGTAAACTAAACCTTAAAAAAGGCACAGTATACTCAAATCAACAGGTGGCGTAAGCCATACAGAATCGGGCTAGGCTTATAATTGCCCCAGGGCAGATAGCCTTGTATGAACATATGAACCTATGAACCTAGGTGCATTTTTTCCCAAATGTATCATGCTCCATTAAGTCTCCTGGAAAGCGAGTCATGCTTCATCGATTTTACAACATTGAAAAGCATACCTCGAAAAACTATAAAAATAGAAAAAAATGTTCTTTTGCAGGAGCAAGACCCTTTACACACACACCCCACCCCACCCCATGGGGGCTTGGCACCAGATGTCCTTAACATATAAATACTAACTCTATACTCAGACTACAGTACTGAAAAGTGAAAGAAGTTCTGGAGTTCATCATCAGCTAACTCAAAGCAAGTTTGTGTGGTTTTGACAAACTACAATAAACAAATTGAACAAACACTACTCACATACAAATGCTCAACTAAGTATAGGTATAACTTTGTAACTAACTGAGAGAACACAGAGGGATGTGTGAATATGGAAAGGATACTCAGGTCCTATATTTTTAGGACCAAAGACTTTAGATAAATTGATGGATTTTTATCTCATATGAACCTGAAAGAAAATGCATGGAAGCAGGGCCATCCTTAGGCATAGGTGAGCTAGGCAATTGCCTAGGGTGCTGTGCAGGATTCAGTTTTAGGTCCACATTTGTGTTTCATTTTATTTACCCATTTATTTATTTATTTATTTTAAATTTTAACTTTGTTTTCTAGGCTGAGAAAGAGACGTGGTAACGTTTGTGCTACATCAGTGTAATGAAAATAGGACATACTGTGTGTTGTCATGTCCCAGCAAGTTGTTTTTGTTTTTTCCAGTCAAACATGAAAAGAGAGAGATGAGAGTGAAGCATTCTAAGCTGCCTGGCTTACCAGACTGCCTCTTATTCTAAAATGTCTTGCCCTGCTACAGAATACCTTCTTTCAGATTAAAACGGGTGCCCCTCCCCTGCATGGCTTACCTGACTAGAGGACTGTTTTCTTGAAGTTTCTCAAACTTCTTTCCCTCCCTACCTCCTTGCACTAGCAACAGCATGTTAGATTATTTCACTTTTGAAAACAGTGTTTTTGAATAGTCAATGGCTTTGATCAGCACTTACTTTCAAAGCATGCATTCAGTATTGATTCAGCAATATCACACCACTGTTTGTTAAAGTAGGCATCCTTTGATCCCAAAGAATCATGGGTTTTTGCTCTACTGGACTAATTAGAGCAGCATCTTCTGTAGCTGTGAATACCAGTAGGCAGATGTTGGTCTGGTATCACGAACACAGATCTTCCTAAAAGCTCTCTTATCCTCTGCTCTCTTTACCAAGATAGTTTCATACATAGTGAGTGCTTCCTTCACCTCCCATTTGCAGGCACACTTGTCTGAGGTGAGAGAGTACCAGGTGTTTGCATTGTCGGAGAGAGTGCTGAGGTCATGCTTGCATCTGTCCTTGTAGTGCAATTTGGGTTGCCCTTTCAGCCTTTTACCAGACTCCAGATCTCCAAACAGGAGGTCTGTTGCTATTTGGCCATCTGTCATGGGTGATACATGACCCATCTAGCGCATACGCCCCTGTTTCAGGAGGGTGAACATGGAGGCGGTGCCCGTCCTCTCAAGCACTGTGCTGTTGAGGTTCTTATCCTACCATGAGATACTAAGTAGGTGTCTAAGGCAGAGTATATAGAATACAATGAGCTTCTGCTCCTGTTTTGTGTGCAGAGTCCATGTTTCACTGGTATATAGTAATGTGCTCAAAATACATTGTACTGGCTCCTACATTGTTTGGTATCTTCTCAGTTCTGTTGAAATTTGTTTTTGGAACTGCTACAAAGGGTATCTTTCTCTGAACCAGAATGTACAGCAGCCTCTTCAAACTGTTGAGGCTTAGATCAAAGACCAGGGTGCTTTGGAAGCATCCATGGGAGTTCCTGTTCACTGATGATGCAGCTATTGCAGCTCACACTCAGCAGGAACTTCAGTCAATCTTGACTCGCTTTGCAGATGTACTTATGGAATTTGGCCTCACAATCATTTTAAAGAAGACCCAGGTGATGGGCCAAAATGTGGGCAATGAACCATCAATCAGGGTGAGAGACTATGAGCTGAAAGTTGTCTATGAGCTTGTGTACCTAGGCTCTACAATCTCTGACAACTTGTTGCTTGATAGCAAGATCAACAAGTGCAATGAAAAAGCCACCACATTTTCCACTATGACAAAGTGAGTGTGGGCTAATAATGAGCTCAATGTGCACACCTAGGTGCTGGTTTACACACCCTGTGTTTTGAGCACTAATTTCTTCTTTTTTGGTTTTTGATCTAGTCAACAGTGTCCCACCCTCTTTCTTCATTTTTTACCTTTGAGTGAAGAGGCATGATGCTGTTTGGTCTTCATAGTGGGAACTGTGATAGGTGAGTCAAGAGTGTGCATCAGAGAGTGGGCAATGGTGGTGCTTGTGCATACTAGCACAGACTGTTGAAAGGGTCATTGGGGGGAAATTATGTATTTTAGTGCTTGTGCATACTTGGACAGGCTGCTAAAGGGGTCATTGGGGAAAATGATTCATTTTGGATCTCATGTATACTTGGGCAGACTGCTGAAAGGGTTGTCGGGGGGATGATTTATTTTGGTGCTTGTGCATGCATACTTGGACAGACTCCTTAAGGATTCACTGGTGGGGAAATGATTAATTTTGATGCTTATACATACTTGGACAGACTGCTGAAGGTATTGTTGGGGGAAATGATTCAGTTTGGTACTTGTACATACTTAGACTGCTGAAGGGGTCATTGGAGGAAATTATTAATTTTTTGCTTATGCATGTATACTTGTACAGACTGCTGAAGGGGTCATTGGGTAGGAAATGTTTCATTTTGGTGCTTGCGTGTACTTAGACAAACTGCTGTAGGGGTTGTTAGGGGAAAGTATTCATTTTGGTCTTGTACATACTTTGACAGACTGCTGAAGGGTTCTCTGGGAGGAAATGATTCACTGGTGCTTATGGATACTTGGACAGACTGCTGAAAGGGTTGTTGGGGGAATATGTTTCATTTTGGTGCTTGTAAATATATGGACAAACTACTGAATAGGTTTTTGGGAGAAAATGCTTCATTTAGGTGGTTGAACATACGTGGACAAACTGTTGAAGGGGTCTTTAGGGGAAATGCTTTTAGTTTAGTGCTTGTCCTTAATTAGACAATCTTCTGAAGGGATCTTTGGGGGAAATTATTAACTTTTGAGTCTTTTGAGTGTTTGTGCACACATGGATAAACTGCTGAAGTGGTCTTTGGGGGAAATGATTAATTCTGGTGTTTGTCCATACATGGACAAACTGCTAAAGGGTTTGTTGGGTGAAAAAACTCATTCTGATGTTTTTGCATAATTATACAAACTGCTAAAGGGGTCGTTGGGGAAAATGCTTCATCTTGGTGCTTGTGCATACTTGAACGGGTCTATATTAGAACATCAAAGTTTTAAAACATTGAATGTTTTAATATCGACCCCAAAACAGCGAATGCTGAAAATAGCGAAGCTGCAGAACACCGATTTTTTTTCCTAGGGAAAGAATTCGGTTGGCCGTTTCTGTGGCTTCGCTATTTTCAGCACTGTGGTGGAAAGTTACGGGTCGGGTTCAGGTAAGTGTGCTATTGTGCAGATGTTAGGGTTAAGGAGAAGGTTAGGTGAGTTAGGGAGCAAGAGAGGTGAGTGTGCGATAGTGACAAACTTTAGGGTTAGGGCGGGGTAGGTGAGTTAGGGTTAGGGTGGGTGTCAGGTGAGTATGCGATAGTGATGGACCTTAGAGTTAGGGTTAAGATAAGTGGATAGATAGTAGTGTATGTACAGTTTAGTGTAGGGTTAGATGTAGGATTTTAAGTGTATGTGTGTGGATTGCTGTTTTTTTTTTGGTGTGCTAACCAGATAGCTAACAGAGTTTAGATAAGGATTAGAAATCCTGCTTAGTGTTCCACATGAGCTGCTGTTTTCAACGTAGTCCTAACACTGTGTACCTGTCACATCTACATGTATGCCACAGTGACTCAACACAGCTCTTCCAAATTCCAAATGTTCCTCACTGTTGATGGAGATCCTAAAACCAAAGCAATTATTCTACGTCAAGCACAGCCTAAAGTATGAACCTGGTAGTATCTAGTTGAATGTCAAAGCAAGAAACAGCCGGGTATCATCGTACAAAAAACTATGCAATTTTAACCCAGCCCATTTTTTAGAGATGCTCCATCAGTTGCTAAAAAGCACTATCAATAAGAAAGTAAATTAAATAAATAATTGGGATTTAACAGTTCTGTATTATAGTACACAGTTTCCTTATTGTTCAGCAGTACTTTCTGTTCTCAAATACTTTTTTATTTTTTTAATTTTAAGATTAAAAACAGCCAAGAGACTGTGCTGTGTACATAATATTCCATATGATACCCAAAACGTCATCTTAATAGCTTTAAATATAGATGAAACAACATAGAAACAGACAAGTGTGTATCACAGTATTACAAAACGTATGTTCCACATGTGAGTGTTGTATAATCTGTAATCATTTATTAGTGATAATAAAGGCTGGTATTCATAGTCCTACACCTGCACAAGTCTGCAAGGAAAATGCACAAATTGTGGCACCTCACTGATATGCAAATGCAGTAAGTACAAACCAATGGCACAGGTTTTCACATATATGTAGCCTGTGAAGAGCTATCCAAGCAAATTGTGCAAAGATGAACATGTGTAAATTGGGCTAAACAGTGTGCATAACTACTTGCATATGAGTGTGTGATGTGCACATATGTGTAACTCCTGCATATCTCTGAGTTTCAGATATATGTTAATGAAGGTTGTCTATAACTGCTGCTTTGCATTACTACTGCATGACTTGATTGTGAGAAGTTGCATGTACCTGAGCACATTGCCATTGGCTAGCAATCAAACTCTCTTTGTCAGGAGCATTATTTTCCAAGGCTCTACTGATGGACAGCAACAGTTTATTGCATTTATGAGTATGGAAATGGGGTGGATATATAAGCTGGAAAAAGGGGAGAGAGCAGACAAGGGAAACACAGTAGGATGGCATAGGAAACTGTGCTGGAGGAGGTGAGAGAGGGAGGTAATTGATTTTCTTTGTGGGACTGATCCTCTTTTTCAATACATAAAGGAAGAAATGAAAGGATAAAGGGTAGTAAGAGAAAGTATGACATGTAGGGAAGTGATAAGGGTATTGACAATGAATAAACTAACTGGCAAGCCAGATAGGAGTAGATGATCACACAATAGGTTGGGTTCACAAATGCGAGAGAAGATAAACACAGGAAGGATAAATAGTGCTGGGAAGGACTTGTGGAGATAGACTGGGGTGGATATGATATATTAAGGTAGGTGCAAAGATGATGGGGCTTAAGGGAGGAAATGAAGACAGGTGCATGATTCGGTGTAGCTACTAATATGGGTTGTTAACTCCCTTTGTGATATTGGAGGTAGTGAGCTGAGCCACACCATCTTTCTACTCCCCTCTTCAGTGCCTCCTCAAGCACTGATTACAACTTAGAATGTCCAGGGATAGAAGCCTTCCTTAGGAGGTGGACAGGAGGAACCTTATGCTGTTCTGAACTTGCAGAAGAAGACAAAATTTGAAGAAATGTTTGAGGGCAGTGTAAATGCTAGCAATATGAAATTCATTATTGGAAATGAGAATAAGCATACATAGCAGGCTAGTAGGCCTGCTTCTCCAGTCTCCTTATATATGTGTGGGACTGTTAAGTGCCACTTCCTCAAGTGTTGAGGAAAATAAAAGAGGAAGAATAATGCTGTTAGAAAAACATGCAGTGACATCTTGTCATACAAATTACAGGAGGCTGACTGGCTATGTGCTGAACTGCTACAGGTTATGGAATTCTAATGAAACTAGCAAAAGTGTCAGGTGTTATTTCCAGGCAGGTGAGTGGTTATCATTAATGTGGGAATGCCCACATGAGTTAAGGGTTGCATGTCATGGACCGGTGACATATCTGCCTGGGATAGGTCATGCATTACCAAAGCATTGTCATAATTAACAAAGTGACACCAAATACATCCTGGGCAACTACAACAGAATAGAATACAATACAAATTTCACTTTAAACTTCAATTTTTTAAAAACAGCTGAAAATGATTGTAGGAGTGGAAATGTGCACATGTTTGTATAAATCACCTTCACATATCTAGACATTGTCCTGCAGTGGCATGACCATCAGCTAAATAGGATGTGTAGCTTGCTGTGTTAAAATAGAATGCAGCAGCAGATATATTATGAATGAAGGGAGGAACTACATGCCTTTTTCAAAATATGTACTTACACAAGGGCTGGCAATGTTCTTTCAGTACGTCATCTTCTGAAAGGTGGAGACCCTCTGGCTGGCATCATCCATATGGTTTTCCACACTGTTCCCCATTATGGGAATCCTAATTGCCAAGGTAAGATCATTATTCTACATGTATTGTTCCCACAATTTCCATTTTTTCTATGTAATTTTCTCCATTCTAATGATCCTATTTCAAATTCTTTTATCTCTGTTACAATATTCACTACTTCAAATACAGTTGGTTTAGATTTTTTCCAGATGCATAAACAGTCATGTAGATGTTTGAAGCCTACACGATGTTTACATGTTAGCGTGATAAGCAGTAGCACTAATCGCATATGCATGCTGCTCATCATGCTTACATGAATACAAGCACATTTCCATGGTCAGCAACAGTGTTGTTGGCCATGAAAATATGTTAAGCAGCCATGAGCACATACAGTAAATAAACAGGTTTTCTATGGGCAAACCTGTTAAGCATGCTCACATGGACAGCACAAAAAGGTGCATAGGGCAAAGAATGCAAGATGTGCCAGGCAGGGAAAGTATACTGAGTGCAATGTGTATAGAAATCAAACATATGAATACAGAGATAATTAAGAGGGGAGGGTAAATGGTGAGGGCAACTACAATAGATGGGTTACCAAGCAGGGAAAAGTGTACTGAGCACAATGTGCACAGAAATCAAAGATAGGTATACAGAAGTACATAAGGGGAGGGTAAAAGTTCAAATGGTACTGAAGTAATTTATTTAAATGCGCTTATATAAAAAAAGACAATTTTGCAATAATAAAATTATCCAATATGTATGTCATAATAATTAATCGTGGTCACATTTCCTGAGCAAATATAGGTAAATAAAAACCAACATGATGTTATAAGATGTTAGAGTTACAGAAAGTAACAGTGTAACAGAGGTGGATAAATGAGATATAAATGTGATTAACATACTGAGTTGAGATGACAGTTAGCAAGGACAGTACATACAATAGGGGATATTTACACAGCTTGCATTTTGTAAATATAACATGTTGGAAGATAAGAATGGCTCATAAGCCACAATCTACTTTTGCAAGAGTTTACCCTATGCGATCAATCTTACCACTGAGGGGTGGTGTATTAACTGCATACACCGCAGAAATTGGCATAACACATGTACAAGGATGATCACCCACTTTCCTATTCTAATAGGTATGGATCCCATGCATAGGTGTCTGTAGCCTTACAAACATGGGAGCAGAATGTGTAATATGTAATACCCGTGCCTAAGGCACTCCTGTCTAACACAGTTATCAGCCAGACAGATAAGACCAGATGCAAGCACCACACTGTAATGCAATTTATTCCACAGAGCTATGTATTGTCTGCATCTGCCACAGGAGATAGCAATGGATATTGTCACAAACAATTGAAATTAATGTGTGAATTAAGAAAGCATCCCTGATAATGAATGTCATATCAGCATGTCAGACTCATGGCAATTAATTGACTATGCTAATGTCCACAGAACTGTGATCAGTCCTACATCAATGGTCCCTGGTCAAGGAAGGTTTCTCTGTATTACTTTATTTGTCCATAATTGTTGTCTGATAAAATGGATGGGGGAGGCCTCTGTCACTCTATATGTACACCTTAGATTTGGGGAGTGTCATTGCTGCAGAACACTTAAGGGGACAATTGCTTACAGTCACTCAGTGCTGGTTTTGAACATTTGACTAAGTATTGAGAAAGTCAGCACAATATCAATCAATGTGCAATGACACAAGTGTTTTGCCAATTGTCATAGGTTTGGTTATGTGAAAGTATTACATCATGTTAATGAATCAAGGAATATGTGCCCCCGTAATTACTTTGAAAAAATCATGCTGTATGCGAGACAACATTGCCTGATGCTAGACGAAACCAAACATACCTGTGGCCTCATGCTGTAGTCACTGTAATGGTAGAACAACAATTATTTACAATGTTGATATAATTCCATATTGGAACACGTGCCTTACTTAGGCAACAACATACATTACATCGTCTCATGTCCTCCTTCCTGAGAAGTGTCTTACTACAACTGGTATGGATGGAATATCTCATAAAATGACAGCATCAGTCTTCATTCCAGCATTTCAAAATGAAAATTAGAATAAACTCTTTTAAGAGAAACAACATCTACCCATGGGTAACAACACTGTTAACAACATGTACACTGAGTGTAAGCAACAATGTCAGGATTTGAACTAAATATCTAACATCACAAGCTACCAAAGGTTTACTGAAACATAAGCACCACTCAATATTTATTTTACAAGTGTGACACTGCTCATTTCAATGGATGACATCATTACTGTGTATTACATTGATGTTTCCTCTAAAAAGTGGTCATACAGCATGAACACACTGTATAGATATATATCTTATATGTATTCACAGCCTGTTATGCACAGTAAGAGGAAGAAACACACACTCACAGAATATAGTCAGCCCTGTATTAGAATGACCTACCTATTTACTGACACAATCTACATCCAAGTGTATTATAGGCACGTGCCACAGAAGAAGTCTGACATCATGTGAGCTGCATTGAATCTTTGAAGGGATGACATCAGCTGTGTCTTATAAAGGAGATGTGTGTGCAAAAATGACTTCTACAGCCATATATGATTGTAAATGTTGTCAATACTAACAAGTATATGATACTCCTGCATCCATTCATATTCACACATGCGCGTGCGCTCACACTCGCGTGTGCGCACACACACACACACACACACACACACACACACACACACACACACACACACACACACACACACACACAGACACACACACACAGTCAGGAGTTTCTCATTGCTGTATTCAAACTCCCTACCTATCTATTGACACAATCTACACTCAAGTGTATTATAGGCACACGCTAAAGAAAAAGTCTGACTTCACGTGAGCAACACTGCATCTTTAAAAGGATGACATCAGTCTAGTGACACAGGGGTTTATATTTAAGCTGGTGAGCATATCTATAATGCCCGAGTGGGGTATTGTATCGAAGGCTTTTGCGAGGTCCAGGTAGGCTGTGTGGACCACCTTCCCCTCATCAATGGCCTTGGTTACTGTTTCAAAGAAATCGACCAGGTTTAAGAGGCAGGATCTGCCCTTAACAAAGCCGAACTGGGTAGGATCCAGTGTCTGTAGGTCCCCAATATCTTTATTTATGAGGTCCATGATGATCCTTTCCATAGCTTTGCAGACCAAGCTAGTCAGGGTTATGGGGCGATAGTTTCCAGGATCCATTGAGGCACCACCTTTGTGGAGAGGGACCACTGTTGCTGTACACCACTCTTTGGGTACATATCCTGTAGTAAGGCTGAGATTGAACAGTAGTTTTATGTTTGGGTTTAGCTCTTCTTGGAGTTCATGTAGGACGCAGCCCGGGACACCGTCTGGTCCCATTGATGCTGTGTTTTTTGCTTTGGAGAGGGCGGCTCTTACCTGATCATCTGAGATGTCAGGGGGGCAGCACTCTGCTGGGATAGATATTTGCTCTTTTGGTGGGTGGGGGTTGTGCTGAACCTGTCAGCTAGGATGTTGGCAATGTCTGTGGGTTCGATGTATTATTTGTCATTTTGGACTAATGCTGAGCAAATTCCCACCCAGGTTCCTAACATAACTAAAGAAAGCCTTGCGATTATCCTTAGTGTCCTGTGCAATTTTTCTCTCGAAGCTGGCCTTAGACGATTTTATGAGTGCCCGTAGTTTTTTGCTAATACTGATCAGAGATGCCTTCCCTTTATGGGATTTTGCCCTATCATGTAGTAGCTTCCTTCTTCTATTGTATAGTTTGTTTATGGCTGGGGTCCACCAGACAGGACGTCTGCCTTTGGAGGATTGGGTCTTGGTTTTATTTGGGATTGCATGATCCATGCATTCCTAAAGGTGTTCATAGAATGCATTTATAAAGGATTCTGCGGTCTGGGCCATATTTTCCACAGGCTCGGGGGGCTTTGAAGGATTCCACCTTGGTTTTGAGGAGTGTGAAATTTGCTTTAGAGGAGTTTTTCACTGTGGTTTTCTGGGCAAGGGGTGGGATCGGGATGTGAATATCCAGTGAGATTAGTTTATGGTCTGATCTTACCAGTGAGGGATACACTTCTGGTCTGGAGCATAGAGTCCCCATGTTGGTGATGATCAGGTCCAGTATGTTTTCCCCTCTTGTGGGAGTGGTAACAAGTTGTTCCATAGCATTTGAGTTTATAAATTCTAGGAACCTTTGGGCTAGGGTGTTGGAGCTAGAGTAATGCTCCCAGTCTATGTTTGGGTCGTTGAAGTCGCCCAATATAATGGTGTTTGGAGAGACCTTCATATTTTCCAGTGATCTCAGGAAGGCCGAGTGGGGTTCCTGGGTTTGGGAGGGTGGTCTGTAGCAGGCTATAAATTGGAAGGCAGTTTTACCTACTGTTAGTTGCACATGGATAGTCTCTGATGCTTCGTGCTGTGCCACCAACCTGGAGGTGAGGGTATCTTTGACGAATATTGATACTCCCCCTCCTTTTGTGGTTCGGTCCAAGTTTTGGGGCCGAAAAACATGGTATGAGGTATAACCTGGTAGTGCTGGGGTGCTCTCAGGAGCCTTGAACCAGGTTTCTGTTACTGCACAGATATCGATGTTCTCCATGCTAAGGAGAGTTTCGAGTGCATGCATCTTGAGGTTTAGACTTCTGGCATCGAGTAGCATTACTCTTAGTTTCTTATCCCTTGTGATACCTATGGAGGTGGGTTTGTCTTTTGAGCCTTGCCCAAAAAAGGCACTATGGGGGAAGCAAGAGCCTTTGCCAATATCCGAAAGCCCAGGGGTGAGAGGTGCAAGCCGTCCCTAGCGAAGCATCGTGGCTTGTCGAGCATGTCATCCCAAGCTGACAGGCATTGGATCCCCTTTGAATGACACCAATACTTAAGCCAATTGTTGAAATTGATCATCTTGTCTTCATATTGTGGCATCATTCTTGGTGAGGGTAAGATGCTACTTAAGGTCAGGGTCATACCAGCCTGGGCTACATGCTCAGAGAGCTCCTCTATGTCTCTTTTCATGTAGTCCAGGGAGGTACGTTTCAGGTCATTCACACCAGCATACTGTTGAATGACTGTGCTGTCTGCTATGTTTGTGATAACATCAGAGTTAGGTATAACTGCCGTGGCTTAGTGGTAAATCACATTGATTGTGATGTGTAGGGTCCTGGCATAAAGCCTGGCCGAGACGGTTTATTCTGTTGCTGGGCAGAACAAGGGCCGTTGGACAAAGGGTAAGTACAACACTTTTCAGCAGCGGTTTTCCGTTTAACCACCGTTTCCCATCACACAAACACCTTCTGCATTCTTACTGTGATACGTCACCCCAGTTCACATTTCAATGGTATTATATTATTATACAGCATAAAATTAGCAAGATATGCTTGTATACAGATTACGCGTCATAAATGGTGCGTGCTGCAGTTGAACCGGCAATGTCTGCTCGATAGGTGGATGCTCTAACCACTACACTATAGCTGTGCTGCTTCATTTGCATGTATACCCATGGTTCATAGTTACCAGAACAAATACAGAAATAAACCACACCACTACACATGTGCCACTCCCTACTGCTCTAGACACGTCCCGTATGTTGACTCACTCCAAGTATATTCAGACATCCCAAGCTTATAGTCCTGGGACATACGTTCATATAATAGTCAGGGTGTTCAATTAGTCTTCCAGTTTTCGGCTTGTCTGAATGGTGACTGGGACTTCCCTGTACCTGTTTGAAAGTCAGACTTAGCATGTGGACAAAGTTAGTTCCACTGTTATCATCCTACATGTGGTTGGAGATGCAGGAGGTTTGCTCACCTCTGGTCAGCTTGATATGACAGCACCAAATACTATGGGGGGTTCTGCTGTTGTTTCCCTTCACATTCGTTATGACTGCTTTATTGTGACCATGTTCATTCTTCATGGATATATACATATATATATATATATATATATATATATATATATATATATATATATACATATATATCTGTCTGTCTGTACATACACATGTATATACACCTACATGCTTATTTACATTTCCCATACTGTTGAATGACCGCCACTTACCATCACACATACCCGCTTACATCTGCTTTAAAGTGCCTTAATCAGCCTATATCTGACTGCCATTATTCTGGGCATCATATAAAATTAGCTTGGACCCGGGAACAGGAACACAATAGTCACTGGATTTACCACTAAACCATCCATGATACATTCTGTATGGATGGTAGTTAGGATATATCACTTTACTACAACCATTCCACAGTACTGGCAACAAATGTGACAGTCGGTTGGTGTACATATGTATAGTACATGTTACTGTTCATATGTTTGCAAGTATACATATTTATGAATAGGACACATACTTGACAACTACTTATATGCATGTATGTGTGATGTGTACTTATGCAAATATAAGTATGTACATTTATAGATATATGACTACATATCTGGAGTTATACATGGCCATGTATATGAACAACCGCATACGAGAGGTACCTGTACCGTTTGTATACAGGAGTTGTGTGCATTATTACGATGAAGAACCTGGATGGGGTATACAATTTGTGGACATGTACTATTTGGAAGATGGCTATGGGGAAGCTTCATGGGAACATGTGAAAGGTATATATTTCCGATAATGCATGTGGGGAGATGTGCATCATAGTCAGGTGTTTAATCTCGGGTTGTAGGTTCTGCAGGACTGGGTGGAGGCTGAGCAGGGTTGTGGACAAGTACTGCTAATCTGACTTGTGCCCAGATGTCAACGGGGGTGGACATCGTGTTATGCCACAAAGTCTAATCTTGAGAACAGACATTTATCCCATGAGGGATGTCCAAAAATTGTGGAAGATGAACCCCATTCTTCTGGCTATTCGAAAATGTGGTAGGATTATGCATGCATGGGATACCTAGTTTGCAAGTCTGAGACTGCCTACTAGATGTGGGAAGGGGGCACTATGTGAAGATATGGCTGCGCCAAGGTTGAAGCCTGAGTATGGGTGGTTTTGGTGGATGTTCAGCAAGGGGGGGGGGTGTGCTGTGGAGGGGATGATGGGTATTCAATTATGTATCCAGGTGTGTTGGGGTTGGATGGTCCAGTTCAGGCCAGACCATTATGTAGGTGTGAGCTGGTAACGTTTCTGTACATGTGTATCGCACATTTTAATGTTCATATGTTTGTGGGATTGTGTTCAGCAGTATGGCCTGTCAGGGTGTATTGCGAATGTGAATGTATGTTCTTTGGTTTCCTTTCTGATTCAGCCACTGCTCCCTCCTACACCTCCAGTTCACCTATTGTACATCCGACCCAGTCTCCCCTTGGCGAAATATTACATTACCCATCACCCCCCCTATATTCAACAAACACACCATCCATCCCTTCTCTGGTTGATGGCCCATGGTACAGACAGCAGTACACATTGTGTACTCTACATATCTCTGGTACCAATATGGTTGTGAGGGCAACCCTAGCATATTTGATCTTCCACATGCTGTACTTCAGGCACATAGGTACACGCAAATACTTATCTTTCATGACATGGTAGGTAGACCCGGGTAATACCCATTCATCTTTGGGCCATCCAGACAAGGACAACTTGAATCGCAAATGGGCAGATATTGAGTGAATGCTCTGACCATTGGTAGGGTTGCCACCTTTTCAAATGGCCAAAGTGGGACATTTTCGGGACACACCAGATTTTACAGGCCGAAACATACCCACGGTCAGCACAAAGGATAGAACTTTACTTTTTTGCCTAAATAAAAGCTTTTTCTTGTAGCATTTTAGTTGCTTATTCTGTTTCTTGTAACATTTAGGCATTTTAGATACAGACATAACTATTTTATGCAACTATTACATAAAATATGGGACATAAGTATGTCCTACAATCGCAGGATATTTGCCATTTTTAATATTTCTGGTAAGGACACAACTGCCCATAGAGGGACTGTCCCTCACAAAGTGGGACAGGTGGTAACCCTAACCATTGGGCTAGGCTTAGCAAAGGGCAGCGGTGCACAAACATGCTGCTTTTCACTTCCACTTGGTATAACAATCAACACTACATTGAAATAAGGGCACAGGGTTTTAAATGTCATTTGTTCGAGGGATGTGGGCTCAATATTCAGTTACATGCCTTTGTGTTTACTTTTTATTTTGGTGTTTGTGGAACTGTCGTATGCTTTGCATACATTTCAGTATCCACGGACACTGACAGGAGTGATTACTATTAGAGGCAGGCTGTACTAGTCAGCATTTTAGGTTGCGCATCTGCAGCTGACATGTTCACGCCTCCGTGCAGCACTTAGACACACCCCCCGTACTCGCACATTTCCTGTGCATGTGGACGTTGCGGCAGTGCACCTTCATTAATATGCATATGGTGCTGCTGCACCATCTCTATGCCGCATGGTTGGTACAAGGCTAACGCCATCCTTGCACCGAGCTTCATGAATCCCGGGGATTGTCTTCCCCTATAGTGGCTTTTTTAGGCAATCCCACATTGAAAGTACTTCCGACATATCAAATAAAAATCAAGAAAATTTAAAGGTATTACTGCTCAATGCTAGGAGTCTAAACAAAAAACTCCACTCCCTAGAAGCTCTCTTCACCCTAGAGAATGTTGATGTCTGTGCGGTCACTGAGACATGGTTTAAAGCCACAGATATCACACTGACAGTGCAAGGTTATAATGGCTTCCACATATTTAGGCCAGTTACTACACAGACAGAGACTAAAGGTGGAGGTGTCTTGATTTACATAAAAAATAATTATACCTCAAGGCTGGTCAAACAGAGCAATGCACTTGAGCTACTCTGTGTTCAAATTACCATAGGCAAAATCCAATACCACTTTCTTGCAAGCTATAGGTCCCTCTCTATGACCCAGGAAACCCATACCATGCATTTAAACTTATTGGAAACACTCACCATCCAACCCAATACCATATTCATGGGAGACTTTAATTACCCCACTATTAACTGGAATTCCTGTATGAGAGCAAACATATTAGCATGGATATTCCTAGATTTTGTAAACAAACTCCCTGGACCAGATTGTCAATATACCACCCCAGAGGTGCAATCATACTGGATCTTGTCTTCACTAATATGGGAGAATGCTGCACACCCCCCATAGTGTAATGTCTTCTCTGGTAAGGTCACACCACAAAATGGTCTCCTTTGAAGGAAAAATAAAACCTGGACCCCCAGCTAACCCTGGAATATTCAGGAACTACTCTAAGGCCAAACTCCTGCTATTAAATGATAACCTGGCAAAATTTGAAACCCCCTAAAACTCTGAGAACACCACTGCCTACATAGAACTGTTCAAAGAAACCCCATACAAGCATGTTAACAGCTACATAGAGACAGTTGTACCCACCAGGAAGAAGTACAGAACTAACTCAAAAAGCAAGCCACCCTGGTTGAATCACAAAATTGATAGGCTATATAACAGAAGAAGAAAATTGTGGCAAAAATTATTTAGGAGGTGCAGCATCCAGCAGGACAAAGACACTCTCATTAAACTAAACAAACAACTCAGAGGACAAATAAATTCTACCAAAGCCAAATCTGAGGTAAATTTGGCCTCTCAGGCCAACGACAACTATAGGTATGTCTGCAACCTCAAAGGCAATACACAATTGTGTGCAGGGCTCATTGTAAATTGAGCCACCTATACTGAGAAAGAAGATGTAGCAAACCTATGGCTAAGAAATCCAGTTCCAACTTTGCCCCTCTCTCTACTTCAACCTTCCCTCATCACTATCAGGGTATAGGTCCTTATTCCTCTAAGGCCAAAAACACTGCATCAATGGACCCAGACAATATCCCAGAATGCTTTCTAAATATCATGAAACATGACCTATCAAGCCCTCTGGAATTGCTACTTAACTGCAGCTTCCAAATAGGCTTTGTGCCTCATGAAGCAAGAATAACAACAGTCATTTCTCTGCACACAGGTGGGCCATCTACACACCCTAGAAACTACAGACCCATTAGTCTCACGAGTCTTATATGCAAAGCCATGGAAATAACTATAATGGAAATGATCAGTAATGATATAGTAAACTTCCAGACACTGAACCCAACCCAGTTTGGTTTCATCAAGGGCAGGTCATGCCTCCTTAACCTGATAGACTTCTTTGAAAAGGTCACCAAAGCAATGGATGAGGGCAAAATGGTTCAAACTTCCTACCTTGACCTCGCCAAGGCATTTGAAACAATACCCCACTTGGGCATTGTTGATAAATTCAAGAGATAAGGTACAAACCTGTATGTCACCCATGGATAGCCAAATAGCTCACAAATAGGAGCCAGGAAATTAAAATTATGGAGTCCACCTCTACAAAGAGGCCAGTCACAAGCGGAGTCCCTCAGGGACCAGTCCTTGGAATGCTCCTTTAATTGGCATTTACTTCTCTGAAGTCAAGGCCAATGTCAATGGTCTCTGGATGACTAAATTTGCAGATGATTGCAAATTAGGAGCTGTTGAATCCCACACTGACACAAATGTTCACCAGGAAGGGCTGACACAGACAAACAACTGATATCAGAACCATGGACTAAAGTTTAATGCCAAGAAATGCTGAATAGTATTCTTTGGGAAGTCATCCGCCCCTGTTAACTATCATACACCCCTTAGAGTTGACCCAGTAATCATGGACTTGGGGACACACATAGGCAGTAACCTAGCCTTTGACCATCACATGTCTACAGCAGTGAGGAAATAATTCTATGTTGCGCAACTGATAAACAAAGGTATGGCATATGGTATGGCATATAGGTCTAAGGAAGTCATTGTTCCACTGTATTCAGCTTTCATCAGACCTATCATTGAGTATAATGGCATTATCCAACAAATAGAATGTTCACAGAAGTTTCTCACTAAAAGAATACATGGTGTAAGTAAAATGTCCTATACAGATCGCCTCAAAGCCCTATCTCTGTTTTCTGTCTCCTACAGGCTGTTCTGGAGAGATCTACGTCAGGAATATGAAGCATTGTCAGACACCACTCAGATGGACCCCTTGCATATCAGAAAAACAAACAGCACAATAATTACCCATTCTAAAGACTTAAGTCTTGCCTGTGATATAAATAGGACATGCTGGAGAGACAGATATGTATCCCACAAACTACCCTATCTCTGGAACAGGCTCTCCATCCATATGAAGGAGAGTTCCTTCCAACCCAATTCAATTGTAACTTGGACAATTGTCTGGGGAACAGGGAATTCATCCCTGGTGTAGCACCTGTGTCTCTAATGGACACAGTCGACCTGTAAATAGTTCCTCTCCCAGGCTTCTGCTTGTAAATGTTTCATCTCCCAAGCCCCTGCTTATACTTATCAAGGGTACCAGAACTTGTTAGAGATTTGGGATGCATGGTTAGGCTTACAAAGGTCCTTGTGGTCATTAGCATACAAAACACCTATGAATCTATTAAGTATGACTCCACAGGACACCCTTTTCATTGATTGTCTTCAACACAATAGTTGTAGTGGCTCAGAGGGTGATGATTCAGCCCAGAAAATGGAAGAAATGCAAATAAATAGTAGAGTTGCAAAAAGATGGGGGATGGCTTTGATGGATGGAACTGTATTTTTTCAGCACATTACCCATTGGACCACTGGAGACTACATATCATTTTTTGTGCCCCTCCTCTTACCTGCCAACCATCTAATCAATCACTGAAAATGACTACTCATCCAAACTGGGCAAATGCTGATGAAGTTGCAGTTATTGTTCAGGCAGGCATCAGGAAAGCTTTGCACTGCCTGCCCTCAATCATTCCAGTATTATATATATTGAGAACAGGTATGCAATTGCTGGAGCAATCAAATATCACCTACATCAGCAAGGAACATAGCTCCTCAAATAGTCCCACCTTTCCATCTCAAGCAGACAACAACCATTAGATCACTTTTGTACACCAGAGATGCAGTAATGAAAGTCATGCCATATAACATGCTCACTAATCTTCCGCCCTGTGAGAGACAAGCAAATAACAACTCAATATTTTCTCCCTCCCCAGCTGACTCCACCAGCTCTTCAGAGATTAACCAAAGCCAGGTTGATTTAGCCATAGTACGGTCTTCATCCACCTATGCCACATAATCATCAGGAAACTACATTTCCCCATGAATATGAGCCAGTGACCACTGCTAAGGAGTGAAAATATTAGCCTCTCCTCTAACTTAAAATATAGGCTTATTATACCATTTAATTCCCTCAGCAATCTCATATAATTCACTACTCTGTCACATGACTGCAGATTACTACTTTTTTATTATTATACCATTTCATTCCCTTAGCGATCTCGTATAACTTACTACTCTGCCACATGATTGCAGATTACTACTTTATTATTATTATACCATTTCATTCCCTTAGTGATCTCGTATAACTTACTACTCTGTCGCATGATTGCAGATTACTACTTTATTATTATTATTATTATACCATTTAATTCCCTTAGTGATCTCGTATAACTTACTACTCTGTCGCATGATTGCAGATTACTACTTTATTATTATTATAACATTTCATTCCCTTAGTGATCTCGTATAACTTACTACTCTGTCGCATGATTGCAGATTACTACTTTATTATTATTATTATTATACCATTTAATTCCCTTAGTGATCTTGTATAACTTACTACTCTGTCGCATGATTGCAGATTACTACTTTATTATTATTATAACATTTCATTCCCTTAGCGATCTCGTATAACTTACTACTCTGTCACATGATTGCAGATTACTACTTTATTATTATTATACCATTTCATTCCCTTAGTGATCTCGTATAACTTACTACTCTGCCACATGATTGCAGATTACTACTTTATTATTATTATACCATTTCATTCCCTTAGTGATCTCGTATAACTTACTACTCTGTTACATGGTTGCAGATTACTTCTTTATTATTATTATAACATTTCATTCCCTTAGTGATCTTGTATAACTTACTACTCTGTCACATGATTGCAGATTACTACTTTATTATTATTGTACCATTTCATTCCCTTAGCGATCTCATATAATTTACTACTCTGTCACATGATTACAGATTACTACTTTTACCCTTATGATTCTTTTAAGTTTGACTCCCACATCTTATAATAAAATGATAGCATGCCATTGTCTTTTTTCTTGTAAGTATGTTTTATTTCATGTTGGTATGTACTTCATTTATTTTGTCAGTTTCTAGATACTTTGTTTTTTCCTATAGGTTTTATTCTATGCTTCCAATTATCTTCAGTCTCTGGCTGAGTTAGCATCCTGTGCAGACAGCTTCTGCCTCCTGCAGCTCCACCTTGATATCACATATGTCAGATTTACAGACCATCCAAGAATCCCTGAAGCATCCAATTATTTGTATTCCTGACATTAAGAATCATTTCATTCAAGACAACTTTTTGACTCCTGTGTCATATGGTTTGCATGCTGACTAATTAGATGCATTTTACCATAAAACTATCTGAGTTTTTTATTCCCCATGTAAAACTGAATTAATATTCGGAAATTTAGGCACAGAATGCCTAATCCCTGGATTCAATATTTATCATTACAATTTAAATTTATTATATCACTATATTATAACAGCATATAGTTAATAAAACTTTGATAAAGAATCCACATGTTGTGCAATGAAGGAACCAAATTTTGCAAACAAACACACTTTAGTTATTGCTTTTACTCTGTGAATAACAGTATTTTTCACTTTCCTCTTGAAATAAGTAACTTGGACAGATGAGATGTCCAATTACAGAAAGAATATCTGCACATATTACGTGTCATGATTAGATTCTACTCTTTTGATGTCATTTCAATAACATTATATTCATACATTCCATATTTGATACAGCCATTAAAAATACAAATATGCAAAATAAAAATATACCAGTTTAATAAAAAGAACAGGTTAAATTATTTATTACTTACATTTCTAGTAGTCTTAGAAGCCTGTTTAAATTGCTTTGCAATAGTCAAAGAATAACACTGTAGTGCATTGTGCTGCGTATTTGGGAAGCACTGGCAAGTAGCTTCCTAATAGAATGTTTATCACTCTTGTTTTGTTTAACTTTTTATTGAAGAAAATACTACATCTATATGACACCTGACTTTCTTTAGCTGTCACCTGATTCTTTGTTTATAGTGTTAAACAAGGAAACCCAATGGGAATATAGCATTGCTGGGAAAAAACCCTGAGTGCAAATATATGCATCGCTAAAAGAGACAGAATCAATGGCCTGCTAATTTCCCCACACTGAAGATGGGTATGTTACTTGTGGAATCAGTAACACTACACTGGCTTAAAATACATTATAAAATCAGTGTAGTACATGGGTCATAATAAAGACACATTTGAATGCATGTGAACTTAAGCCAAATACCCACATAATGGTAAATAGTAGGTGTGAAATTAAGGACAAGGGCAAAATTACCTTAAAGTGGGAGAAAGATCAAAACAACAGTCACTTATTTGATATAATAGAGATTTTGGTAATTTGTTAAAGCAAGTTACATGCAGGTACAAACAGCAGCAGCAGTTACCATTTTATTACTTCCTGCTACAGGTGTATTATAGCTAGTCAGTTAATTAAAATGGTTTCCTTATGTTCATATTTTTACTCATCAACAGTATCAGTTAAAATCATAAGTAAAGCAGGCTGAAATGTTATTTTTTCTTTTGCTAACCTGAAGTTAAGTATAAAACTCTTACTTTTATGAAAACAAGTTTTCAAAGTAAAGCTTATGTATGTGGGGAGGGTGGCCTAATGGTTAAGGTGTTTGCCTTACAAACACAAGGTGCAGCGTTTGAGTCTCACAAGGGGTAATTGGCTAGGCTTAAAATGGCTCACAAGGGCAGTTAGCCTAGTACTAATCTATGAATCTATGTCATTGTCATCATACAATGTGAAATAAATAGCTTTAGACTCTCTAGACATAACATAGAGGATTATGATCTGGTCGACAGTCATAAACAACCTGTTAATATGTTTGAGAAATGGATAAAAGTTCCCTGAAAATTTAAGTCCTTAAGTGGATTTCTTGAATCTATTTCTCAAAGGCATTAGCTGCTTTGTTATAATCGGTAGCCTGTTCATTATTCTTTGTAATACATAAGAAGTTTTAGCTGCCCCAATGTACTACAAATTAAAAAAACAAATGTAGGGTCACAAATAGCCTTTAAAGCTGTCATACATTTCATATTGCTTCACAAATGCTGACTAGAAGCAAAGTACATCTTTAAAAGCTGTTTGACTCTGTGATCTGCCACACTTTTGTTTGTGATACAACACAAACTGTGTTATAGCATTCAGTTCTGTACGTAGGTTCGCATTGCCGTGCTGTGGTGCTGCTGGCTGTAACCTCACTAATAATAAGGTTTACACGTAAGAATGTTTATCTTGATTTTTGAGTGTAATCAGCTCACTCAATGCATTACAATATATTCTGACCACATGAACACATGTGCTCTTGTTTTTGAAATAATACACATGCAACTTGAAAATGGCAGTAAACATAACAGCTGCTCTGGTTGTTGTATAAATAAGATGGAGTTCTTACAATAGCACATCAGCTGATTCAAATGTTCACTAAAATGCATTCTTCACTGACATAAAAACAGTTTCATCTGAAAGTGGCCTCTAAAACAATATTTATTGTCATTATAACAGTAAATAAAGTGTTAGGGCATTCCTTTAGGAGTTAAGATTTCTAAGTAGGAAATAAGATTTCTAAGTAACAAAATAAACACATATTGTGTCTGATCACAATTTCTAATTGCTGTTGACAAAGTCATCTGTTATGTTCTGATTCACGCCTTTGCATTTAAAATGAAATACAGATTTACATTGCTTATCAGCAGTGGTAGACTTATATCCTGTGTAGTTCATCTTTTATAGTTGGTACAGGAATATTAGCTCACATCCAAATAATAATTTTTGCAGTTGAAGAAAAGAAAGCCAGGGAGAGAAGAGAAAGAAGCTGTCGCAGTGAAAATATGTTTAAGGGTTGCTTACTATATCAGGAAACCGGAAATAAGAAGTTACATGTATTTAATTACAATTTATAAAAAGCATGTCCAGTGTTTCAGTTCAGCAGAAGCACATTATAACAGGAAATGTTTTGCTGCATTTCCACACGTAAGATTTACGCCCAAATCAAAGAAAAAAAAATAATAATGATTCATACAGAAGCTACAAAGGACCAAAAGCGTGACACGTTGTTCCAACAAATCTAATATGATAGCAAAAGACAGAAATAAATGATAATATAATTTCCCACTTTCATGCAACTTAAAATTTCTGAAAAAATACTCACTGCAGACATTTAAGCATTTCTTAAAACTAATATATTTGCAGTTTCTCAAGCACATTACTGTATGACGTAAACACATTTGACCAATCATTTAACCAAAATGAAGCTTTACCCTGCACTCCTAGTGTGTGTGTGTGTGTGTGTGTGTGTGTGTGTGTGTGTGTGTGTGTGTGTGTGTGTGTGTGTGTGCGTGTGTGTGTGTGTGTATTGTTGCTGTTATTGAGGACAGGGCTTTACTCTTTTATGTCTCTTTTATATGTTGCATACTTGAGCTCACAGCAGAGCTCTGAGTAATTTAAGTAGGAAAAAGTGGTAAAACATTTGGTGAAAAGTCATAGTAAAGACTGATCTATGGGACATTATTCATGAATTCTGAGGTCTATACATTTTAATTTTACCTTAAATGTATGATAAAAAAACAATCACAAAATTACAATCATAGATGGTGATACTGCATAGAAAGTTCAGAGATAGAGACACTTACAAATACAAAGCATTCCATCTGCTACTACTGGAACTGACTGAATTAATATTAGCAACCTCAACATCAACTTGCATAGCATTGCCTGCAGACTGCAAATGCATGCTAGTGAAATTTAATACAAATTGAAGAATTTGCGTTTTTCTATCAGCAGTCTATGTTATATCATATTGCAAGGCTGCTTACTTCAATTTTTTGAAATAGTTGTTATAACATACTAGTATTTAATGCCTCTTCAAGCAGTTCAGTTAAAAAAAATGAAAGTCAGTATTTAAAAGGGCAAGCTTCAAGAATATTAGATAAAAGAGAACTTGCTAAACAATGGTTTTGCCTTAATGTATGATGAGCTATTGTATCCAGTACACAACTCCATTATGTAGCCCCAATTCACTGATATAATTTACATCTTATGGTAGTCTCAGAAACAAAGCATGTGATTTGTCAAAATTCTGGCATAATGTACTATTTATTGTAACCCACATGATACCTTAAATCAGTATTAATAATGGGCTTTTGAAAAAAAAAAAACGTGTCACTAGCTACCAAGACAGAAAAGAACAGAAATATATGGCTACAGCAGTAATTTATAAACATGTTTGTCACATGTCCATTCCTTAACTGGAGGAAGATAAAATCAAAATAATAGTACTGTTACATTCTAAATGTTTTAACTGAATATTCTAGTTCTTTTTTTCCAACACCTTTACTGAATTATCGCTTGTGACATAGGCAAATTAACATTCGTGTAAAAGTAATCAGACTATATTAACATAACAAACATTATAATTTACATATATTGCTATATATCATATAACCTAAGCGACACTACATACATTATTCAATCCCTGCCATTTTTTTAAACAAGAAATATCTTTATGAAACCATCACTTATTACATAGGCAATCATACATTTCTATAAATGAAAACAAACCACAGTGACACACTCCTAGTTGCAAGCATTTTACATCACTTACAATGAATATTGTAGCTCTTATAACTTTTTGAAATCTGACTTGCATGTTTTATGGCAATGAAATGAAACAGCTGAATATATTCGTGCTTTACTACCAAGAAAGCAATTCTTAGCTAGTAACCAGAGCTGATAGTGTTTAATAATATCCATATATTGAATGTTTGTATCCTTGCACGAGATGCAAAATAATTCTACAGTTATTATTTTAATTGCTTTTCAAATAATCTCTCATTACTGTTTTACAATTATCTTCTGAATAGTCATAATAATGCCACTAAAAAATTAATATGTAAAGAAAATACAGTTGGATCTTTGTCTATAGAGCTTAAATGAACAGTTGTATGAGTTATACAGAACAAAAAGACTTGTATTTCACCAGCTTAATAACATAGTTAAAAATCTCTGTTGCAAATATGGAGACAAATCTTTTTTGCAGATAAAAGCTATCCAACTGAGTTGAATTGCTCATGAAATATGTGACAATTAAATGCAAGCACTGTACAGGACAAAAACCATATATGCGTAACTAAGATGATGGCTCAGTTCTTACGTGCTCTAGTGACATTGAATCCAGCTGTAAGTCCTTGCTCACATGTTTTGATATATTCTGGCAGTTTAATACATAGGGTTAAGGCTATGAGCTGCTAACAAGCTTTTTTCCATAGTCCTAGAACTGATTCCTTCAATTTACACAAGACAGTCATGTGACTCTAATCATGTCATTTAACCAGACAGTGCTCCTTTGTCACAGCAGACAAAAAATACACTTTTGTCTAGTCAACCTTACTGGATGAGCAATTAATAAAATGCATAAATAAATGTATCACCAACATTTGATGTGCAATTAATTATAATTAAAAATAAAAAAGTGTGCCCAACTGAGTGTTCATGAGGGCACATACTGCATAATTTGAATACTGACTCACACATTTGCTGTGATAAAAATAAACCCTGTCTCTCTACATTTTCAACTTATATGTCCGTCACATTTAATGGTGTAACAATCCTTGCAGCCTCATGATAGAAAATGTACAGTTAATGCATTATATTGCAATGTAGTTATTCTGCACATTTCATGAGCGGTAAAAATGACTGAGATCTTCTAAAAAGCAAGGGAGAAACACTTCAGTGAATAATGCCCACATTCAGTAATTAAGACTATGCTTTGATGCTCATACTGATATATCATATTAGATTTCGGCTTAATTTATTTTTATGTCTGGAAAAAGCAGTTGGCTTACAAGATTAAGGAGTTGTTAACAAGCTGTTTCTTGTGGTCCAGTGGTGCAAAGTTTGAGTCCTTCAGCCTTCATTGCTTAACTCTGTGGTTGAACGAGTCACTTAACCAGACACAACTCCCGGGCTGCTTCTGAAAAAGGTCCATGGAGATCAGTGTTCTATCTTCCTTAAAAAACATAAATAAATAATGGTTTTAACAGCAATGGGAGTGACCATAGCTGTGCCCAAAGTATGTTACTTAATTACTTATTTAATTATTAACAGGCCAGGCCAACCAAAAGCAGCATTCAACAATGTCCTTGATCTAGAAAATACTAAGCAATTAAATAACTATTACTAGAATAGGGCAGCATTGTGGCGCAATGGATAAACTTTCTTCCTCACAACTCCAATATTCCTTCCTAATCTCTGACCATTGTATATCTGGAATTTTGCATTTTCTCCCTATTGTCAGCATAGGTTTTCTTCAGATACTTTGTGAAGTGAAAAAACTGGTTGACTGAGAGGCTACTCTGAAGTGTCCATATATCTATATATATCTATATATATATCTACATCTATCTATATATATATATATATATATATATATATATATATATATATATATATATCAATCTACATGTGTGTGCGTGTGTGTGTGTGTGTGTGTGTGTGTGTGTGTGTGTGTGTGTGTGTGTGTGTGTGCGTGTGTTTGTGTGTGTGTGTGTGCATGTATGTGTTTTGCAATTGCTCTTGCCCTCTCCCTTGCAACCTAGATAGTGGTTTATTAAGGTCCCTGCAAGACAGATCACTTTCATGGTTAAAAAGAATAAATTAAAATTAAAACCACGGTAAAAGCAAGAGATAAATGCAGGCTGGATAGGAGTAATGACAAAAGAATAACAAAATAGAAAATACACCATAGAGAAAACACCATTCACACAATGGTGAGTATTCAAAAATAAATACCATGGTGCACAGTGCTACTTAACACACTTGGTTATCTTACACTTCCTAGCTTCATGGAATGTAATTAGATATGCATCTAAAAGAGATGTTTTTGCACTTTGCACTTAAGTACTAAAACATTTAGTTTAGATATATATCTAGCCATTAACCCCATGCTATGAAACTAAGAAAGTCTAAAATTACACCCAGCTGTGTTTAATAGCACTTTGTACAGCAATAATTATTTCTGAGTCCCTCCAAATGTAACTAAAGCATGTAGAAGTTGAAGCTTACTTGTATGTGATTGAAAAAGTCACAAAAAGTACAAATGTCTGCAGTTATGACACAAGGAAAGGACACTCAGTCCACAGTTTACCCCCGTTATCGGAGAAAGCCTTATTTCCAAAGTAAGCCTGTGGGAGGAGACAGAAATAAAAAAAGTGGAAGAGAAAATCAAGAAAAGTATTATTTGCGGTTGTCAGTGTTACACAGTGCATATTAAAGAAAATTAATGTTTGAGAAACAGACGTGAGTGCATTAAAGAGCAGATAAAGGAACAGTAATATTCAGCAATGGCAATAAAGGTATACACTAGCTGTAGCCTTTGTGTTACACTGGTGTACTTTATAAGGTAAGAAAAGATTAAAACAGCATATTTTGTTATACAGTTTTGATATACATCAAAGGTGAATGTTGAGTTAGTGGGAATGAGAAAGTATACTAACTAAGGAGAGCAAAGATACCTTTAGTGTTCAGACTGCCCTCTGAGGGAAGAAGGTGAGAAATAAGTTGTTCACTTTTAAAGTCCAGTAAGTTGTTCTTACTGTGTAATGTTCTTACTGTCTTAATGTGTATTGGGATTTCTATGTGCTGTGGTTTCATGCAATAAATCATGTTTTTAAAAGTGCTTGTTTCCTGCTTCCTTGGGCACCTTGGACTTTTGTTTTGAGTGACTGCTGGCGCTTTTAACATAATTTTTGATGATTATTGTTCTTAAATCTGGTCAGTCACATAAAAAGGTAACAGTGGAGTCCACTGAGTAGCACTGTCACCAAAAGGTTCTCCAGTCTGGTTCTTGGCTGAGTGCCTGACTGTGCAGTGTCTACATGTTCTATGTTTGTTTTGTTTTATGGGTAATTTGGTTTCCTCCCACATCTCAAAGACATGTGATAGGTGGACTAGCAACTTTAAGTCATCCGTTGATGCATGTGGGTTTTGTGTGTGATGCAAAAGAGAGCCTATCAATCTTCTTCTGTTCTCTATTTGCCTAGTAAACTCTGTGGGTGACACTGGCTACTCATGGGGTTACTATAGAAGTTGATTGCAACTCATCAGCTGGATGATGAAGAATAGAAAAAAAACACAGAACCCATCCACAGTCTAATATATTTAAACTGCAGTTTTGTCTTGGTGTTGTGGTTGCATGAGAGGGTTATCGTCTAGTTGGTAACTATTGGCTCCAGTTAATGCTGATTGCCAGCAAGCATAGTTTTGATTTTGTAGACCTTGATCTTGAGTGCTTTAGACAGAGATGTATAAGCTAATAGATGTACAAATATTGGAAAGGGAATTATACGACCTAATTAATACAAGGTTATCTGCTTACAAGATGGCATGCAACTCTTGATGGTGAGTGAGTTATTAAAAACAGTACAGAGCGACTGACCAAAAAGGGACTGACTGGGATCACTAAAAGACAGATGTGTGGATTTCCACTGGTTAGACAACTAGACAACTAGAATATTGAAGGATCTCTGCTACAAATATGTATTATACCACTCAGTACCATATCTGTACAGATGCTTAAGAATGAGTATATGGGAGAATGACTCAATGGTCTAAGGCAAGTCTGTGAGAAAGACCCTGTCGTTGTTCCATGAGTCATATTCTTGTGCACTGAAATAGTACAACAGCTTTGTGAATACTACTTCATCTTCAACTTGGAGGCATTACATTATATTCCATTTGCTTGATGGCAATATCAAGTGTCCCTTTTAAGTGCATTCATTATTCCACCACTACTCCATTCCTCCCTTCCTTCTCACACTTTCTCCAGCTCTTCAGTAGCCTCTTGAACTCATCCATGAATTCCATCTCCACTACCCATGCAAGCAGTCCATTCTATTGGCCATAACCCTCACCAGCATGACGTGATTTTGGAGATCATGGGCAGAAGCATACCTAACCTCAACCAATGCCCTGTGCCGGTACCATGAACCAGTACTCTACCTCTTAGCACATCAAGTGAAGAGCAAAAAAATATCACTCTACTATGTATTACAGTAAAATCCATGCCCCCCCACACTCTTCCATTGAAGAGCAAGAAAAGAAAAAAAATGCTTTACTGTAATATGCTGTTTGCATCTTATTACAGTTAGATGCACACACATATCTCTCACCCATTCCAAATTCCTCATAATTTCCTGGTTTTGAGGGCAAAATAATGGGGTGCTATGAATTCCCGAGTGGCCCCTTCAAATTCCATTTTTTTTATATTTATAATTTTTACTTACCACTGACATCATCACGCATCACCAGCATATCCCACAACATGCATGGGTGCGAGTGATGACATCAGTGTCACAACAGTGCCTGACTGCCTGTCAGAGACTTGTCTCAGAGTCAGAGATATTTAACAAAAAGTTGTTGATGGCCAGATCTCCAGCGACTTGTAGCAGCCAATCAAAGAGAATCCCTGAGGACTATTCTGGTGGACTTCGACTGGATTGGATAAAGGATTAAGCCACGAAGGCCATGAGTGCGAGCAAAACTCATTTCAGGATTCCTGGGAAGAGAATAGAAGTGGCAGCACATATAGTTCAAATTCTGCCTCAGTGCAGCAGAGTTGAGACTAACTGTTTTTTAAGATGAGGGAAGAATTAAGATGATATATAGTGATAAGTTGACAAAAAAAAATTACATGTTCATATGAAAGTAGGTTATAAATGAATGCCAACAAGCTCTTATACAAATGGATGAGTGTAGTAGCCTCCTTCATGCATGCCATTGCAAACTACAAATGTCTTTCATTGTTTTTGAATTTCAATCTTTAATGATTTACAACTAATTTGCCAGAAAATAATAATAATAATCAGCTGTGAAGCATCTCCAGTCAGGTGAGTTGCTCAGAGAAAGGTGCTGTTTATTGTTAGAGTTTAGTCAGCACAAGTTTTGTGCCGGGGAATGGGGCTAATGTTAAATTGGCAAATAACATTCATAAAAAATGTATGTTTGAAGAAGCCATTTTATCTCATTTTGTGCATGTTTGCCATGCTTAAACTTCATGCCTGTTATTTAAAATGAGAATTTTTTTGACTGTGATTTTCAGTGTAATTTAAGGCCATTTACATTTATAAGTTCATAATGTTTTGTATGCATTTTCCCTGTTATCTCATTCCCCAGTTTTCAGACACTATTTCTTGGACTATGAGTCAGACCTATTGGGCATGTCCAAGAATTGCCCTGTAGATCATTTGCTGACTGTGTATGCAAATTTGTTAAGAGCATTAGGAAAACTTGCAGATTTTAAACTTTGAAAAAATAAATGTTGCTTCACTTTTTGGCTTTATTGAAGTGTATTAACCCACCAGATGCACAGTAGCAAGCACTGCCCAAACCCCGCCCAGCACCTAGGATCATACTGACATCACAGAACATTCATGAATAAAAATTTTCTTGTGTTTCTCATCCGCATGAATATTCATTGTGATCAGCAAGCACATACTGCACACATATTTAATGGCTGAAAATTCAAGTCCCGTAAGTAACTACAAAATGATTATACTGCGGTCATGTGGAGCCACTGATAATTCAAGAAATTAATTAAGAAATCTGAGACATTCATCGAAAGCTAGTCTTGATAAATCCGGACATCATGTTAATGGACTAAAGCCGTTACAGCCCCCTAGTAACATCGTTCATTTTTTTACCTACGATCGGCTTATCTGCGGTCATGTTGATCTGTTGATAATTCAAAGGCATTCATTAATAATTGAAAGAAATTCAGTAAAAGCAAGACAAACACTTTCATCAAGGTAACGGATCTTTTCTATTACTTGATTAATAGGTAGATGCAATGGAAACCTTATTAAAATTGAGGAACTTCTGCATTTTACTGCTTAATCGGGGTCGGTTAGAATGCATGTGCAGAGGAACAAGAAATCACTGTATAACTGGCAGCTCCTTGGGTAGTTATTCTGCATTTCACACAGTACTCAATTAATAGTGAGGCATGCTGAATTTGAGCACACTGATTCATAATTCCCTTTCAGAAGAGCAATATTTCATGTAAATGGATTTATTTGATACTGTATAATTATGGAAATATTAAGAAAGAACAGCAAGTGTCCTTATGACAACAAAGAAGATTGACATTCACTAGTTAAATAAGTGTAATAATGTTGATCAGTGTTGGAAAAGGTATGTATAATATTGATCACTGTTGGAAAAGGTATGTATCTGAATTGCAATGCATTTCTTTGGCTGACAGAAAGCCAGAGTATTACTTTTATTTATTTAGCTTTTATTAATTGTGTATTTATGGAGCATTGAGGTTTCATTTGCACCTCAAATAAGGTAATCATGAAGCAATGTATGCTTGATGTCACTAGCAAATCTGCATGCCATGTCAATCATGCCACATTTGCATATTACATCACCAGCTTTCTGCTTGTAAATCAAGAAGGCCACGCACATTCCTACGTGAAACAGTTAGTGGGTTAATACACTTCAACAAAGCCCACTTTTTAACCATGCCTTCTAGCAGTGTTTCCATACACTGGACATAGCGAAATGGATGATATAAATGCTGTTTACTTTAATGTTCTTGTATATATTAATTTAAAAAAAATATTACAATGGCAGATATATGTTGCTTTTACTGAGTGTGCCTTGAAATGTTGCATCACATTGATGCCCTGCTGAATGTAGTAGCGCTGTACTGTACCTATCAATTTCTGAAGATATCTGTTTTAATCACCTTGCTTTCCTTGCTTGAGTTAGAAGTTAGTATGGCATTTTTGGATGTATCACCTGGATGTGATCTGGTAATATGTTTCATAAGATTTGTGAATATGCAGAGCTGCTTTTCATTGGTACAGAAGGACACTGAACTAACGCTGCTTTGTAAACCGTAATACCTGTTAGATAAATTTGCTTCAAGTTTATTTGGGATTTATTGATTTATAGTTCACATGCTTACATAGTTTTTTTGTTTTGTTTTTTGCTCTTGCTTTGTTGCATTTTATTTTACTTTAAATTTGCTGCTTTACCTTAAGCTTTTTTTTTCCTTTTAATTCTTAAAGAAAAGTCTTGGTTTGGGTCAGTAAGCATTTATTTGCTTTGCATTACTTGGCTGCAAAAGAATTAACTCTATGTAAATTGTGGGAAAGCTAAGGAGTAAGGTTTTTACTCAAGGCTAGCAGTGCATGAAAATGTTTGATCAGCTAGACCTGTCAACTAGAAGATGCTCTGTGATTGGTTTACTTTTTTTGGCTAATATGTTGCACACTGTTTCTTGTTTTTGCTCTATTTAATCGCAATTTGCCTTAGTTTAAAACACTATTGTTCTTCTGTTTATTTTGTGTTTAATATTTTTGTCTATTCTTCCATTTGCATTTAAAAGTTAGTATCCCACAATTCCATTGGAGTGAGTGGGATTACATAACTTTATATGCAAATGTTATATTAATCAGTGTTAGGTTTTTGGCCAGTTGTACCTAATTTTCATGGGCCTTTGTCCAGATGTTTTAATATTTCCAGGTTGAGAGGTATGCCCACACCCTCCCAGTTTTTCCAGTGAACAGAGAGAAAATAAAGAAAAAAAAGTTTACTCCTTCTCCTGGCAAACTAACCAGATGCATCGCACACAGACCATGCCCCAGCCATCCAGGTTTCATTTCTGTACCCTACCCCAACCCACCTTTCCCACATTTTATTAAAAAAAAATCTTCTTTTAAACTATAGCAAACAGTGCTCAGGTTGTACTTAAAAAAAGAAAGACATTTTCTATTTTAGTAAGTTGTTTACTACAGTTTAGACCACACATGGAGCTGTACAGTACTCAGGTTTGAATGGAAATGCAATTAGATCATTAAAAATATCTGGACTGGCAGATCACGCTCCCTCCAAACATTTTGCACCAATAGCAGTTGCCCCACCCTTCTACACTACTGACCATGGGAGATGTTGGTCTTTACAATCCAGTGCCCATGCATTTTCTTCCTCCCCTAGCACTATCCCTCTTTTCATGGTCACCCTTTCAAATCTTCATGACATCCCCTTGTGCACCCAGTTGATTCCACCCCATCTGTTTTGATCTCAAAGTAGAACAGCTGCAACTCCTGTACTGTCTAACTGTATGCTTTCACATCCATCCCATTCATCCTACAGGTGGTTATTTTATTATGTAGAGCACATGAAGTAGGATGACATAATGGCCAAAGAAATTGTGACAAATTAAGAAAAGCTTCTAACCAGAAAACATGTCGCCCAGATGCAGCCTAACTTCTGGCGAAATATATTAACATCTTTACACAAAGATTTATACCTAAGTAATTATTACTTATATGGACATCCAGAACAAATGCCAGCTTGGTTAACAACAGGTAAAATGTTACTCATCCTTAAGAGTAAACCTGCAAGCCATCTTGAAAACTATAAACCAATACTGTAACTTACCTTCTGACAATATACAGATTATATACATTAACTAATGCAGAGAAGTTTATAGCCATCCAGAAAAAAAATAATGGCAATTAAATAAAAGGGTAACAAAAGAAAGTCATATGGAAAAAATAATAATTTTTTGCTAAATAAAGCCATAATAGAGAATTTTAAAAAGGGGAAGAATCTAAGTATGCCATGGATAGATTACACAAAAGCATTTGACAGCATTCCACATTCATGGATAAAGTAATACATACCGATGAATAAGATACATCCTACAGTGACCAATTTACATTACACTGATCATGAAACAGTAGCAAATCGTAAAACAAATAGTTATCTTAATAATCAAAATTCAAATAGAGATAATCCACAGTGAGTCTTTGTCACTGCTGCTGTTTTGTATTGCTCTTAACACATTAAGCTGCTCACTTAACAGATTAGGCTATGGTTACAATTTGGCTCCCAGAAAACACCCTTGTTTTAAAGATTTCTCATCTAAGTTTTGTGGATAGCTTAAAACTGTATAGTTCATCAGATGTGGAGTTGAAAGCAGAGTTGCAAATGGTTAAAACTTTCTCAGATGATAAAAGAATGATCTGGATGGATGTGTGAAAGCAACATTTAAAACACAAAAGCAACAGCACTAAGAAAATAACAATCTGAGACAGGAATGTGATATAAAAAATTTTAAACAGGATGGAATGCATAAATATTTGGGAATAGATGTAGGATCATCAATAAAACATGAAAAAATGAGAATAAAGCTCAGCAATGAATACTTCAGAAGACCAAAACTAATACTGAAAATTGCCTTGACATCTGGGAATAAAGTCCAAGCTTTAAACCAATTTACTCCTTCTGTTCTAACTTGACTGGCCTTAAAATGTATTGGACCGATCTGACAAGAAAACAAGACAGACACTTCACGCTTATCAAATGTAGCTCCCACTGTATTTCATTGTAGAAGTAATAGACTGCAATTTTCCATTATGCCACAAGGTGGAGCTCCTTTTCAGGAATATAAAAGACAATTTCGAAAGTGAAAGAGAGGAGACTGGAACACTAGCTGAAGAAGGGAAGAATGAAAGACTAGCTGAAGGGAAAAGGGCCTTGCAGCATGACTGGATTTTTTTTCTTCTAGTGTTTTGGGATAGAGAAGTGAGGTAGCAGTTTGTGTCTGTCTCTTGCTGAAATCCTGGATGATGGTATTTTGTGGATTCAGGAGACAAGTTCTGAAACCAGTAGTTCTACGCCTGCATATGACTCAGCAAGAAAAGGAGTTCCCTTGGGCCTAGTGCAGAGATGCCATAAATGACTACCAGAGTTCCGGCGGGTGATTTTCCATTTTTCTCGTCGGAGGAACTGCGGTGCCTGGTCACTGGGATATTCTCGATGGAGTGGTGAGAGGCTTTTGGCCGTCATTTTTTTATATTTTTATAAGATTGTGGATTCCCCCCTAAACGCTTTCTGGATTACAAATAGCTGGGATCCATATGAGCTCCATCCTTGGGCCCCATCATATCGGCAGTAGGACTGTAAGTAGTCACTGGCCAGTGAACAGGGTAAAATAGTGTCCCATAGTTGGTCTGTTTAGATTGATCTAGGGAATAGAGGGTGTTAGTACTGTTGCCTTAAAGACACTTTATTGCTAAATGACATTGCATTTTCTCATATTTGTATTGTTGCATTATAAATCTTTATAGTTCAGTGGCATTGCATTTTGCTCATGTTAGTACTGTTGCCTTAAAGACTCTTTATTGCTAAACGACATTGCATTTTCTCATATTTGTATTGTTGCATTATAAATCTTTATTATTCAGTGTCATTGCATTTTTCTCATGTTAGTACTGCTGCCTTCAAGAATCTTTACTGCTTAATGACATTGCATCTTTTTCATATATGTACTGTTGTATTATAACCCTTTTTTTCCTCTCAATGACATTGCATTTTTTTCTGTGTTTGTATTGCTGCATTATAAAAGCTTTACTGCTCATTGATATTGCCTTCATGTACATGTTTGAATGTCAAGATCTTTTCTGTTGAGTTCTAGGGAAGGAGGTAAATGTATTGTTTCATTACATGCATATCTCACTCTGCCTTACTGCTAACTGGTGCACTGTTGAAATAATGTGTTTGTTGTTGTGCTATTGCCCTTTAAAACTAAAGTGTCACCTAGAATAAAATCTGTTATCACTTGCCACCTTGGGGTGTTGGGCCTAAAGAAGGGGTGTCAACAGAGTCAGGTAGGAAGGAACCCATATCTACTTCAGCTACAGCTGCAGGTGCGCTACATTTGGGGGCTCATCCGGGCTTGCCTGTACTGCCTTGAACTCTACCCTATTCCCCTGTATGTGTGTAAAGCAACTCCAGCAGCAAGTTGAACCCAGAAGTAGCTGCTAAGTGGTACAAACAGCACAATGCTCAGTCAGAGCACTGCTTAGTTCTAGTGTTGCCAGGGGTCAAATGGACTGATATGCAAATTCATCAAGTCACAGGATCCTTACCAGTTGTACGGAGTAGATTTTTATTAGACAGCACTATGGACACTACTGAACAGAGCACATTGGCCCTACTAGAATGGAAAAGTCCTTTAGTATATGAGCACATAGCTTCGAGTGTACAAATTTCAGGTGAGAGTGCAGTACATGTGGTAATCCCTGAGAAGTGCACTAACCCAGCAGTCGAGGAAATACCTGTGGAAGTTATCCAAGTAGGTCAGAACTTTACACCAGAAGCTGCAGCTTCACTGCCCATAAATACTATAGGGACTAAAGTTTTGAATGCTTTGGGAAGTCTTGTAGAAAAATGCTTATAGCCTACACAGCCATTCACTGGGTTTGGCTACCGCAAATTGCATTTCTTTTCTGGCAAACAACACACACCTCAGGGAGAGGAAGATTTTGAATTTTGGATGGATCAGGCTTCACAAGCCCTAGAGGAGTGGGATATCCCAGAATCTCAGAAGAAGCAGCGTATAGCTGAATGTCTAAAGGGATTAACAGTGGATACCATACACAACCTAAGGATGGGTAAGCAAGATTGCACAGCCATGGACTATTTAGGAGTACTGCATGATGTTTTTGGAAGGATCGAGAGGGCTGTGGACCTACTGTATCAGTTTGAACATACATACCAAGAGGTTGGTGAGAAACTATCTGATTACATTAAGTGATTAGATAAAATCCTCCACCAGATCATCCTAAAGAAGGGGGCTGGATCCTAAAGTAGCTAACAAAGTACAGATTGGACAAATTTTACAAGGAGCTCAAGCGATGGACCCCATTATGTGGAAACTGAGGATGAGAAATAGGGAGGAGACTCTAACTTATTCTCAGTTGGTTAAAGAAGCGAGGGAAGAAGAAGCCCTGTTGGAAGCAGAATGTCAAGGTTCAACAGCAATTAAAGCAGTGAGTGAACACAAGCAGGAGCCTATAGCCATGCTTACTACTCAAACAGGAGTTATGGCCCAGGGTGTCCATGATGTAGAGGTGTCACAGTTGCAGGTGCAGGTGTCTTCCCTAACTGATGCCATAGCTCAGGTCACCAAGACAGTTGCAGAATTGCAAAAAGCCATGGTAACTTTAGCTGAAGGGAGGAATACATCAGCTAGAACCTCCACGAAAGGACTCAGGGAGGAAACAAATCAGCCAATGTTCAGAGTTCCTACTGGATTTTGTTTTCCTTGTGGGGATGCAGGGCATATAAAGCGACAGTGTCCTAATGCAGAGAATTGAAAAGAGTGAGCAAACTATGACAGCATCCTGGATCTCCTTTCCACACTAACCCTTGTAACAGGGGAGAGACACTCCCTACTATACACACTTCTAGCTCATCTGAAGTGAACAACCGAATTGAAAAGCCATCTCAGCAAAAATCTCAACATCTGAGACTGCAAAACATTACTAAGAAAGACTCTTATCTGTGGAAATGGTGAGGTCGCCCGGTGGTACCTCAACTTCATGCTGACTGCCATGCAGCTGAACAACACCGGAAACAGAAACTACCCAATGGGCTATTGGGACTGACCCCTGTCATGTCAGTAAACATCCAAGGGTGTATAAGGTGTATAGTAAAGCATTGTTGGATACTGGTGCACAAATCACCCTTCTGTACAGAGACTTCTACCAAAAATACTTAAAGCATCTGCCACTTGAAAAGTTAGAAGATTTAGAGATCTAGGGTTTAAGTGACACGAAGTTCCCTTATGATGGGTATGTCTCACTTAAGTTAGAATTTTCCGCTTCAATTGTTGGGTCAACAGAAGTCTTTAAAACTCTCACTGTTGTGTGCCCCAGGCCAAAAGGAAAGGATTCTGCATCTATTTTAGTAGGGACAAATACTGACCTCATCATAAGAATGCTGATGCCTCAGTTGACCCAGAAACACCCAACACTACATCCTCTCCTGAGACTAGCTTTTTGTGCCCTTTAAAGGGTGAAGGATAGTAAGAAAGATGAAATTGGTCATGTGTGGACCCTGTCTGGGAAAGAGCATGTAATTCATTCTGGTCAGGTCACTTGTTTGACAGCCAAAGTGAGGATGTGTGGACAAACAGTTTCCTCTCATCTCATGATGGAAACGGATCCAGAAAGTGACTTGCCACCGGGGCTGGAATTAGTTCAAGAGGTTTGGCCTGCAGACAAGTTAAAGCATCCTTATGACACTTTGCCTGTGGGGTTGAAGAATAAAGGAAGTACTCCCATTATCCTGCGTTCACAAGTGCATTTGGAAAATGTTTATGCTGTCACTCCCTTACCTGCTTCTGTGTTGACAAGGAACGAGAGCAGGGCCAAAAAGTTGAAGCTGGAAGATATTGATATAGAAGGTGGCCTCTTGCCCCCTGAATGGGTAGCCAGAGCTAATGAGCACTAATGAAGAAGAAAAATTGTTTTTCTACCAGTGAACTGGATGTGGGCTGTGCAAAGAGTGCAGAACACCAAATAAGAGTGAAAGAAGATCGGCCTTTCAGGGAACGTTCCAAAAGACTAGCTCCAAGAGACCTGGAAGACTTAAGAAAACATTTGGAAGATCTTAAAGCCACAGGGATAATTCGAGAGTCAAGAAGTCCATATGCCTCTCCCATTGTCATTGTCAGGAAAAAGAATGGGTCAATTTGCATGTGTGTTGACTATCATACTCTGAATCAGCGAACCATTCCAGACCAGTACACAAATCCCTGTATTGAAGATGCTCTAAATTGCCTGGTGGGCAGCAACTGGTTCAGTGTGCTAGACTTAAGGAGTGGATACTATCAAATCCTTATGCACCCAGAAGATAAAGGGAAGACTGCCTTCATCACCACCTTGGGATTTTTTGAGTTTGATCACCTACCTCAAGGTTTATCAAATGCACCGGCAACTTTCCAGAGAATCATGGAAAGAACAGTTGGAGATATGCATCTCCTGGAAGTCTTAGTCTACCTGGATGATCTCATTGTTTTTGGGAAGACCCTAGAGGACCACGAGGAAAGACTGCTGAAAGTATTGGACAGGACTGAGAAGGAAGGCCTGAAGTTGTCATTGGACAAATGCAAGTTTTTTCCAACCTTCAGTGACCTATGTGGGACATGTAGTGTCTGCAAATGGAATATCCACAGATCCCAGCAAAGCTAAAGTAAAACATCTTGGCCCAGACCCAAAACTATCACAGAGCTGTGATCTTTCCTGGGGTTCTGCAGTTACTATAGAAGGTTTGTGGAAGGATTTTCAAAGATAGCAAGACCCCCCCAAACATTTACTCCGAAATGATGAGAAAACAGATGAAATGGTGCATTAGTGCTTGTAAATATTTTGCTCCTAATCTACCTTTGACTTGGGGGGACGCACAATTTACAAGTGGAGGAGAGTGTAGCTTCCACTGTATTTCATTGTAGAAGTAATAGACTGCAGTTTTCCATTATACCACAAGGTGGAGCTCCTTTTCAGGAATATAAAAGACAATTTCGAAAGTGAAAGAGAGGAGAATGGAACACTAGCTGAAGGAGGGAAGACTGAAAGACTAGCTGAAGGGAAAAGGGCCTTGCAGCATGACTGGATTTTTTTTCTTCTAGTGTTTTGGGACAGAGAAGTGAGGTAGCAGTTTGTGTCTGTCTCTTGATGAAATCCTGGATGATGGTATTTTGTGGATTCAGGAGAGAAGTTCTGAAACCAGTAGTTCCATGCCTGCATATGATTCAGCAAGAAAAGGAGTTCCCTTTGGCCTAGTGCAGAGATGCCATAGATGACTACCAGAGTTCCGGTGGGTGATTTTCCATTTTTCTCATCAGAGGAACTGCGGGTGCCTGGTCACTGAGATATTTTTGATGGAGTGGTGAGAGGCTTTGGGCCGTCATTTTTTTATACTTTTATAACATTGTGGAATCCCCAATAAATTCTTTCTGGATTGCAAATAGCTGAGATCCATATGAGCTCCAACCTTGGGCCCCATCATGCCGGCAGTAGGACTGTAAGCAGTCACTGGCCAGTGAACAGGATACAATAGAGTGTCTCATAGTTGGTCTATTTAGATTGATCTAGGGAACAGAGGGTGTTAGTACTGTTGCCTTAAAGACACTTTATTGCTACATGACATTGCATTTTCTCATATTTGTATTGTTGCATTATAGGGCCACGGTGGTACAGCGGTTAGCACTGTCGCCTCACAGCAAGAGGTTCTCCCATTCGATTCTCGGCTGGAGTGCCTTCTGTGTAGAGTCTGCATGTCCTCCCCCCAATCGAGTGAAGCTAAAGATTTGCAGGCAGAAATGAGAGCAATATGGAAGAAAGATACCTGGATAGTTCCAATAGTAGAAGAAGCAATGGGTTTCATAAACAAGAAGTTACAGTCGTTTTTAGATATGCTACCAATACATGTTACCTCATATTAATTATAGTAGGATGCTGTAAAGAGCACTCTTGGCTAACATCAAAGACTGAAACAGCACTAATTTCATGAACTCTAATCATATTCTGACTTAGGAATGGGATCCAATCCTGTCATGTTATTAAAAACCCAATGAACTTGGAGAAATTAAACCAAGTAGTTATTCCCTGGACTCACTTTAAAAACCTAATGTTTCTCACTTTGTATGGTCTTCAGAACTGTACAGTATATTCTCAGGCTGTAGCTTAACTAAGGCCTGGAGCTGGGAGCATTGAATCTGTACTTCTGTTTGTTGTTTCACTCTGTCAGTTCCAGCTGATAACTTTTAACCGGGGTTCAGTTCCAGCTGATAACTTTTAACAAGGGCTGATGTACTTTAAATTTAATACTTTGTATTTTCTGTACTGAACCTCAAATGAACTTGCAAAACTATTTCAGATCATTTCTTAGTTTATATATTCCTCACTCTGAAGGAGGTGTGGGCTTTCTTGAAACTGATTACATGCATAGATCTGCAGTTGTGGGACTGCATACATATCTGCTGACCTCATCAGATGCAAACATAAGGAAAGCTTTAAAACACATATTGAAGATGTCTAAAATAACATCTTTGCTTGGTTTAGCAGAAGCATTTCAGTATTAAGTGGGAATGGAAATCAAACCATAAGTAGAGAAAAATCAAACAGCAACCGAATGTGCCAGAAAACAAAACAAAGAATATAAGGAAAAGGATCAGATGAAAAAGAAAGAAAATTGGAAAAGCCATAAATATAGTGACAATTACAGAGCTCTCCTGGGGCAACCTCATGCTGACCAAGATTTGATGCAGCAATACTTAAGAAGAGGAGAACTGAAACCAAAACATGAAAGGCTAATAATGGTGGCCCAGGATTGGGGACTACGTACATGTTGTTTACAAAGTCCAATGCAATGTGGGAGAAACAGAAAAACACGGTTTGTGTAAAAACTAACTGGAAACAGTTGCACATCTTGTTACTGGGTGTAAGATACTCATGGCAGAGGGCCTGTATACTGAAAGGCACAACAATGTGGCAAGGCTATTGCACTGGTGATCATGTAAACACTACAATGTAGAAATAGGCGGGAAGGATTTGAAACATGAACCACAAAGTATTATAGAGAATGATGAGGTTTATAACAGATGGGATCACCCATTATCAACATTTCAAAAAAAGATGCGAGAAAACCACATATAGTAACCCATGTAAAAAAGACAAAAGTAGCATAAATCACTGAAATTGCTACAACCAGTGATTACAGAGTCTTACATACAGACAGACAGAAAATCATAAAAATACCAGGATTTGCAGGCATAAATGAGAGCAATGGGGAAGAAAGATATCAGGACAGTTTCAACAGCAGTAGGAGCAACTGGTCTAATAAAAAAGAATTTACAGTCATAAGTAGACATGCTACTAATACATGTGTCCCCATATGAATTATAGGAGGCAATTTTTGGTACATTGCAGATGCTAAGAAGTTCACCCTTGGCTAATATCAAAGGCTGAAATAGTACTAATTTCATAAACTCTAGTCATAACCTGACTTAGGAATGGGATCCAATCCTATCATGGTATTAGAAACCCAAAGGGCTTGGAGAAATTAAACCAAAC